>NC_136271.1:85509002-85671502 GCF_964187855.1 Myxine glutinosa | reverse complement strand
GCGGTCTCAAGAAAGAAGCTTTGATATCTTTGTGAGATATTATCAATGTGAAGACAACCTTGGAAAATTGAGCAAGGTGGTAAGTCTATGTATGGATATATATGTGTGGTTACCATTGTGTGATTCCCCCTTCGACAGAACGAGATACCTGCGGATTCACACATTTCATACTGACCCGTTTGGCTCATCTGCAATACCGATCTGTGAGATTGGGTTGTGCAAAAGCCACAGGTGAGAGAGATTCTCTGGAAATCACCGTTTGAACAGGTGGACAGATCCTTCCTGGAAGTACGAGTGAAGCTTTAGAGGAACCTGGAACAAGCTACAACACATCCAACGCTACTTTGATAAAAGGTGGAACAAACCCCAGTAGATTTATTTACAGTACATATAGTACAGGTGTGTACAGGTGCATTCCAAAGCGCAGATCCTAGTAATCTACCTGGTACATTGAGTGAATATTGAGTGTTATTCACATACAGGCAGAATGGGAAATGGAGCCTGCAAGAATACACAAGGACAACCAGTGATTCCACAAAAAGGTACTTGTACATATTATATGTACGACCGTTATGGTGCCGAAGCTATAAGGCAGGTCGAGAATTGGTATTTGTGGACAAAGGGACATGCTAAGGAGTTTCCAAGAGATGGTACATTTGACCGAAGTCGATTGGAAAGATTAGGACAAAAATTGAGAGCCAGGAAGAGACAGAATCTAACGGTAGACTGGCCTGCATTCCATCTTTGGGATGGTGAATCCAGACAACGGGAACAGCAAGAACGGATAACGGACCTAGAACTTAAAATAAAAAGGATACAGGATACAGTGGAGGAGACAAATGCACAACTGCCCTCGAAAATAGGAATAAAAGTGACAGTTGTCCCATCTGATTCCCATTTGTCTCCCCAAAAAGGACGGTACAGAGAATTTTTTCGTGTTTCAGGAGATAACCAGAGATTGCAGTGGCAACTCAGGGATGTAGAGATGCAGCCCAGCAATACAGGTGCACAGGTGGACAGACCAGGCAATGACAGAAACCGGTGTTTCAAGTGCGGAGAGATGGGACATTGGAGAAGAAGATGTCCGTATGCCAACAGGAAGACAAGTTCATCGGGCAAACCAAGATCAAGGGTACCAGTGCTTACCGGTACCTCAGACAACGATTAAGCCTTCATTGCTGCAAATCCCAAATGATGATTGGCCTCAACAGATTAGATTACTGGACAAACATGAATAACTGTCGATGATTCTTGTGTCTGAAAAGTTTTCGGAGCAAGAATGATTCATTTTTCTTTTTGCTTATTAGCAAATTAATAATTAATTGATCAAATGCCAAAATTGGCTCTTTTATTTTGGGCACAACAATTTTAAATTTACAAAGTTTGGAACAATTGCTTTGCAATTTTTTTTGGGAAACCAAGTGACAAGAGTCACATGATGATCAGGTGGGAATTTCGGACTATTGTTCCGCATGATTGATAGGTCAGTGGTCGACTGACATGGAAATGGGTGTGTAGTCAAATTTGGATAAATTATTGTGGGAACTGAAAGGGTAATTTCAATGTGACATCATAGGGGTTTTCTAAGAATAGACTTTTAGTCCATTTGTGTATTAGCATTTCTAAAATTGAAGGACAAATTTTATGAAATTGAAATAAAATTGACACCCATCTTGATCTGTAAATAATGGTTCCAACGCAAACAAATACGCATAATGCATGTGTGTGTGTGTTTTTGTGTATCAATCTTACAATATTGTTGACACCGACAGTGTGCCTTGTCTGAAAATAGATAGTTCCATGTGGATTGGATCGCATATCGAGAGAATTCGTAAAATAAAATAGAAATATAATTTGATTATGAACATTATCTCTTTTGTCAAGGGAGATGGAATATAAAGATTTGATTTGCTGAGTCATGAGCAGCCATTCATTAATTGTAAAAATTGGGAGTAATCTTGGGATTCCATTTTGATAGAATTTATATGAGAATCAAAGCTATTTATGGATATGAGCTTCATAAAAATGTGGGAGTACAAAATTAGCCAAATTTGGGAGAGGTCTTACACTGACTTCCCAGAGTACTCTGCTCATGGATTTTTATATACTAGGGCATTGCCCGTACTATATCTATATCTAAAATTATATCCCCCCCCTCTATTTACATGAAATGGTTTGGTCCAAAGCGAACGGCTTGCGAGTACGGTGACAATCCCCCCCCTCTATTTACATGCAATGGTTTGGTCCAAAGCGAACGGCTTCCGGAGTTTGGTAAAGAAATCGCCATCGCGTGCACAAACGTGCAGGAAAGCGAATGAATCGCAAATTCGGTTTTATTAGTTTTAAAACATAGTTTAACGCCAGCATAGTTTGCAAACGTGAAATAAATGAATACGCTCTCAAATGTGCCATCCGAGGCAGAGTGTGTCCTCCACGTTCGGCACACGCGATCGTTCGCTGCTCTCTGATTGGTTGAATCGTTTTTTGGACATAGCTCGGTAAGTAATTGTCCGATTAATATGAAACCTTGAAAAGGCACATCCTCGGGTCCCCAGCAATATACCTGGCAAGTTAAAAGTATATCGGACCCGTGGTTGTCGAGAAACAGCGGTCACAGACAAACAAACGTACAGACGTACAAACGTACAGAGATTACTGGAATTATAGATAGATATAAACTTGAATTTTATCAGCATATAAATTGTGCTGTATGTATGGATGTGTATTAGGCATAAATGGTATGGGAAAAATAGTAAAGAAAATCTTGCTGGTTTGAACTATTGTGAGTTTTAAAACGGAATGCATTGTGAATCTTAAACCAAGGGGCAGACATGAACGCGCTGTTACGTCATTTATACTCAGAACGCGATGTCACATGTACCTGCAACATATTTGTTAATCTCGCACACCTACATTGGCATACTGGTGTCAGTCGTACTCACTGGGTGCATAGAAATGGATGAGCAACAGTTAAGGGGGTGTAAAAAAAAAACACTTACTTCGATATTTTCTACAAAAGTAGGGGTTTCAATAAGTGGTAGCTGTACACATGGGATTCATCAAATTAAGTTTTGGAGTTCAAACAAAGTCACTGGTTAACAGATGAGAATGGATAGTAAATAAATTATTCGATGCTGGGTAAATGAAGTACGATATTACTAAGACTTATGAGAGCTATTGTTCTTCGTTACAGCAGTGGAAAATTATTTTTTAAATTTTAGATCCAACATAATGAATCTATAAATGAATGTGATAGGGATAATATCCTCAATTTGTACTAATTATTTGATTGTGGGTAAAGGAATTAATTTATCGTAGTGGATTGTTAACAGCAGCCTGAAAATGTCCTGAGAGTGTGCATCCATGTAATCAGAAATCCCAGATTTGTTTTTACAAACAACATTTTGGTAGAGGTCTTGTGTGGAACACTTCCTTGGTAGATAAAAACGGTACTGCATGCTGGCAGCCACTTTTGCGGCCAGTTAGGCCAAACAAATTGAGAGGAAATTGTAGTTAAATACGTAAGTTACACATGGCTATTTGTAAAAAGGAAATTTGTTGAGATGGGAAACATTTTTCGAAGGTTTATTAAAGTGTTATAATATGACATGTGGCAAGGCAAACTAACTATTGGATGGGAAAATTAGATCTGGTTATAGAATAAATTTATTGACCCCTTGAAGTTAATTCTTCGAATCATTGTTTCACTGGAATTTGAGTTCACATTGGAAATAGTTTGGTAGAGCTTTGGTTAAAACCTTTGGTTGCGGTATTTTGGAACGAATTGATAAACCATTGGAGATTGATAAGAATAGAAACAAATATGGACCCAAAATAGAAAGTTGGATTCATGCCTCTCATTGCAAGCGAGCACATGGTGCTAAGGTGGATGGTCCCACAGAAAATGAGGCTGCACCTAGCAGCCCAGCAGAACATTCAGTGGCAGATAAATGATCGTTATGAGTTACATTCATTTGAATTACATTTTAAACACCCCTTGCACTGATAAACATTACATTTTCAACATTTTATATTCCTACTTGAATTATGGAAGATAGTGACATTTATTTGCCTAGATGACATACCATTATCTACTGATATTAGCGCAGCATGAGGGATAATGTATCACAACTACACTCATGATCAGGGGATTTAGTTGGACCCCGGGATATAAGGGAATCAGGGAAAGGCAAATAATCAGATTTATGTTAAATAATAAGGGATTTTTTAGGGATTTTTCTTTCATTAACCTGTTAGGAAGTTTGTTAGTTATGATGTTGAATTTTATTGACATGTAATTATGTTATAGGTATGGACATATACATGTGATGCTCACATGTTTTACAGATGGATACAGGTGGGACAAAGGGAAACACCTTATCAAGACAAGCCGACCAATCAAGGGAAACCAGAGACTTCTACTTCGGATACTCCTTGAAAATGGTGATATTTATCCTAGGAATGGGTTCTCTAGTAGTGGGGACTCTGTGTTGCATGGATTATTTTGGGGGTAATGAGAGAACAAAATGCAACATTGGTGGCCGACATACAGATATATGATTATGCGGGACGACATAAGCAAAAGAGAAGTTTGATGGAAGATAGGGACACACCTTTAGAACCCGATGGATTACACGGGATTAATACTTTTTTACATTTAGCCCACACAAGGGCTGATATAGCAAATGAAAGTAATTGTTGGATATGCACACAAATGCGGCATTCTAGTGAGAACGGAGTAGCATTGGAGGCAGTTCCTTTTGGTTGGGATGAATTATGTAGTCGCTTCCCAAAGAGGTTGGTAGCAACAATACGACCTTATTTACCAATGGTGATGATGCTAGGGGATGTTAGTTGGGAAAAAGGGGGATATCAATGTGAGGAATTTGCAGACAGTTATAGGCCTAAATATGACAATGAAGTTATGCCCCCTTATGTAACTATTCAACAACAAATGAAAGGGCTCCTCTGTTTCATCCGACATCGAACCACAGAGAATAATAAGTTTATGGGTAACTCCACCTGCCACCATTATAGTTACGAGTTGGGCTATATGAGATTGCTTGTCCCAGTAAGGGACACTTGCTTAAAGATGATATCTTTGTATTGGGAAGGAACTTGGACAACAGATACTACATGGACCTATAATAATACATATTTTATATGTGGACACAAGGCATATGTGTATCTCCCACTGACATGGTCAGGATCATGTTTTCTTGGGTTTGTGCTTCCACACATGCGCTTGTTAACAAAGTCACCAACACATATCCTGCATTCTAGGCAGAAAAGAACTATTAGCATGGGGGAATGGGTTGGAATGATAATATTTCCATTTTATGGAACCTGGAAGGCAGGACATGAACTACGGCAAATGGCATTGGCTATAGAAACATTGGCAAATAAAACAGCTAGTGGATTGACACAACTTACAAGTGAGCTGGCAGCGACAAGAACCATGGCATTACAAAATCGTATGGCATTAGATATGCTGTTAGCAGAAAAAGGAGGTACATGTGCAGTCATTGGTACAGATTGTTGTACGTACATACCTGATAATTCAGAAGAAATTTATAACATAGCCGATACAATCAGACAAGAGGGAGCAAGATACCATGATTATATAAAAGGGGGTGCCTTTGCATGGTTGGGAAACACATTTGGAGGAGTAGCAGCTAAGATACTCCAATACTTGTTTGTTGGTTTAGTAGTTATATTGGCAATTGTTTTAGTGGTGGCTTGCTTGAAAGCCTTAGTGACTGTGTGTTTGAATAAGGTAACCAACAACACTACGATAATGCATGAAGTGACAAATGAGGAAAAGAAATGTGGAACCACAAGAGGAAGACTTTTATGGCGACATAAATACCGAGATCAAAAGAATGAATCAAGTGATGTTGCAAATGAATACAGTAGAGTTAAGATAAGGGCATAACAAGAATGTTGTGAATTGTGTCAACCGGTGAACTTCTATCACCACAAGTTACACACTGTTTGAAAAAAAAAAAAAAAAAAAAAAAAACAGTGGGGTGGAATTATGATACTAATACATTATGCTTAATTTGTTGGTTTGCAAAATTTGTTGGGAATTAGATATTCCTGTTGGTGATTGTAATCATATACACTCATTATAAATGCATTTATTTTCTTTGAGTAGTGCCAAAATACCTGCATGAGTTAATTTTTGAACTATATTAACCTGAAAGCAATTGTGGATGCTATTCTTCGTTTAGTAGTAAAATACATACCTGATTGAATATTATTTGTGTGACGCATATAAATGAATATAACTTTTGAATGGTTTAGGGAAAAACAACAAATTGTTGAATGTGAAACTGTCGGAAGATATACATGATTATGCTGATTTCATGGTAAGATGTACCCTATCTGATTCAGTGTGTGTGGAAAGCAGATTCAGATGTGACTGAGCATAAGGATAAGACGAGATCACATTTTGAAGGGAGTGCTAACGGAATTGGGAAGAAGTTCGAGAAAGAAAATTGTGGCTAAAAATGAAGTAAATCTTGGCATACACCCTCCTTCTCAAAGAATGATGAAGACATTCTCCTGTGTAACTTGGAGATGGATGCTTACCTTCACCAAGGAAATTTATGTGACCACTTGCCTGGATCACACTGCAACATATGAAAGAAAGGCGATCACTTACTCTTGTTCGAAGGCTACGAACATTCATCACATCAGAAGTTGCAGGACAACGACATTTTACCTGCAACCCCTACGAAATGCGGCGACATATGTTATTACTTCACCAACTTCCGGGGAGTCAGCATGGAGCTGAAAGCAAACGGCTGTGCCTTTTCACAACAGCTGTGCACGATTCTGCTGGTTGCTCCTGGTATGGACCATGGATGACCTGAACACCATGGTCCCAACATCATTGTGGATGCATCTGGCATCCCTGTTCCACATCTTGCTGGCCAATCAACGTCACACCAATACTTGCTGCCCACTCATAATGAGGGAGGAGGCAAGTCGACTATAACTGGGCGAAGGCCTTGTTCAGGAATTACTATGGTTTACAGCAAGAGTGGCAAGAATGCTGCATGGAGAGCAGGGTCAGTCTATGACTCTGCACAGTTGTTACAACAGCGAGGCCCTACATGAAGTAGTGCAGGTGCTATGAAGACATTAGAAGAAAATGTTTCATACCTGAATTCAAACACAAGTGATCAGCCCTTCCTTTCAAACAAAGAGTCAACATTTGTTTGGAGGCAAACGTTTTGCCAGATGTTGCAGATGCTTTATAAATTTGAAAAATGGTGAAGTGAAATTGTTGTGTTTTGGTGATGGTGAAGTGTTGTTTTGCAAAGATATTTGTGATGCAAGTGAAATAGATTGAATTAACAATATGGAAGGAGTCAATGACCAACGAAATGTTTTGTGATTCTTGCAGGATGACGGTGTATGCCTAACGGAATTGGATTACCAAATTTGTGGTTTGAGTACTTGTATTGATGTTTAGATTAATGGTTAATATAAACATAAAACAAAAAGATGAGGGATTGTGGTAGTATAAATCTTTACTTGTAACTAGTTATGAGATTGGTGAGTAAACCAATGAGTGGTTCGTAAGAATGTCAGGAATGTACCTCGGAACATGGAACCTGGGAGTCCTTTTGTTCACCTTGTCACGGCCCCGGGCTAACACACATTCCTAAGCCCTTACTATTGTTTTTGACATCGGGATGCAAAATATAGGGTGAAGGAATTCCCAGCAGGGGGGAGCGAGCTGGTGCCGGTGAGGCGAGCGGGGATAACTGAGTAACATTTGCGGAGAAGGGATTAACATTAGCGCAGGGAGGATTAAAACTGCTGTGCCCATAAAAGCGTGAACATTTACTGGACTCGACACACTTGTCACCAGAATCTCTGTCCAACGGAACGAACGAGTATGGAACGAGAACAGCACTTTTTTTTTTTTTTTTTTTTTTTTTTTTGTATACAAGGTCGAGGCTCGTGAAAGAGCGAACATTAATCACACAGAAAGACAAACCGACACAAAAAACATATAACATAGGGAGCGGTAGACAAGATGGGGAGAGAGGGGGAAGGACACAAACACAACATTTGAGAGCAGGGACCGAGAGACATGGAGACATCGAGAGATCTGAGAGAGGGCGAGGGCTTTGGGGGGGGGGGGCGTGGGAAGGGGGCGGTGGGAGAGGTATAAAACATATGGACACTGCCAGGACTTCCAGGAAAGAAGTTGGAATTTCAAACAAGGTGGATCTGGGGTGAATTAGCGGGGGTATAAAAGATCAAGGTTTTGGATGGGGGAAGATAAGAGATGGTGGTGAACAGCTGTTTTAAAGACCTGGAGGGAGGAGTGGGATTGAAGGGAGTGAGGGAGTTTGTTCCAGAGGCGGGAGAAAAGAGGAATGAAAGAGTGAAGGTGAGCAGAGAGCCGAGATTTCGGCAGTTTAACCATCAGAGGGTTGCTGGCAGATCTTGTGCGACCTGTAGGAATATTTGGGGGACAGAGCACAGAGAGAGCTGGGGGTGCAAGGCCGGAGAGGAGTCGGTAGAAGACAGAAAGACCACCTACCTGCCTGCGGTGAGTGAGTGAAAGGCCCTCAGAGATAGCTTCATCGCGGGAGATTCCAATAATTCTGAAAGCTTTGGTTTCAACAGCGTGAAGCCGAGCTAGGTGTGAGGCAGGAGCACCGGCCCATAGGGGAGAACAGTATTCCATTGAGCTGCGGATGAAAGCCTTGTATGTGGTGAGGAGCTCAGGTGTGCCGAGGAAGGACTTCGCACGACGGAGGATGCCCAGTCGGCGACTGGCTTTGGAGGCCAGTTTGGAAATGTGGTTTTCCCAAGAAAGATCATGGCAGATAGTGAGACCCAAAATCTTGAGCGACAGAACTTCTTGGAGAGGATTGTTGAGAAAGTAGATGGGAGGGTTGTCCAGTCGATCTTTTCGGAGAGACATCGTAAGAGTGTGAGATTTGTCAGGATTGAAAGACATGTTCCACTTGTTTGACCAGTCTGTGATTTTGTCCAGGTCTTCAGAGAGTGAGGAGGCAGCAGACTGCCGATCTGAGGGAAGAGGAATGGAGCGGCAGAGAGTGGAGTCATCAGCAAAGAGATAGAGAGGATTTTCGAGAGAGTCAGAGAGATCATTGATGAAGACCAGAAAAAGCACGGGGCCCAGAACACTGCCTTGGGGAACTCCAGCCTGAACAGGAAGAGGAGATGAGAGAAACCCATTCAGGGCCACACGTTGACGACGACTAGAGAGGAAGTCCGCCAGCCATGCGTGGAGATTTCCATGGATACCAAAGGAGGAGAGTTTGGTGAGCAGAGCGGGGTGCCAGACCGTGTCGAAGGCACGTGATATGTCGAGGGAGACAGCTCTAATTTCCTGTTTGGCATTGAGGACCTCCATCCATTGTTGAGACAGCAGAAGCAGCATGTCCAGAGTAGAGTGACCTGGTCTGAAACCAAATTGATGATCAGAGATCAAGCCATTGGAGAAGAGGAAAGATTTCATATCCGAAGCAATGATGGATTCCATGACTTTGCTGATAATTGGGAGAAGGCTGATTGGTCTGTAGTTGCTAGGATCTGTTTTTGCACCTTTTTTGTGCAAAGCGGTGATGTTGGCTGATTTCCAAGCAGATGGCAGTTGACCTTGAGCAAAAGAGAGGGTGAAGAGAACAGAGAGAGGGTGAGATAGAGCAGCAGAGCAGGATTTTAGGACCCGTGGGCTGATGCCGTCGGGTCCAGTTGCAGAATCAGAGTCGAGGGTTGACAGAAACTTTTCCACCTTGTCAGGAGGAAAGGACACGGAGTCCAGGAGCAGCAGGGTACGACTGGGTATGGTGGGTACAGAGAGGGATGGGTTTGGGACACAAGATTTAGAGGCAAACACAGAGTTGAGGCATTCAGCTTTTTCACGTGCGGAGTCAGCTGTGTAGCCGTTTGAGGTAAGGGAGGGGATGGAGGGGGAACAAACACCAGAAACGGATTTGACCAGACGCCACCAGGATTTGGAAGAGGGAGACAGATAAGAGAGTTCGGTCTTGAGAACGGAGAGATATTGTTTCCTGGCTCTCCTGAGGGTGGACACACACTTGTTTCGGGCTTTGTGAAAGGAAATGAGATTTCCTTCCGTTGGATTTGCTTTCCAGGAGACGAAGGCAAGTTGTTTCTGGGCAACAGCCTCACCACAAGATTCCGTGTACCATGGACGGGAGGAAGGGTATGACAACTGAAGACGAGATGGGATAAATCTGTGCATGAGAGAGAGCAATTTACTTTGGAAGAATTCCCAGGATGAGTTGATGTCAGAGGTGGTAGAGATGGGAGACCAGTCCAGATGATTGATGGCTGCTTGAAGACCGTGCCAGTTGGCCTGAGTGAAATGCCAGACTCGTCGACGCTGAGCAGGCTCCCTGAGGATGGTCAGAGAGATGTCCACTTTAACAAGGACATGATCAGATGATCCGATCGGAGCAGAAGAAGAGCAGCAGACATTTTCAGGGAAGTTAGTCATAACCAAGTCCAGAAGAGAAGATGTTCCGTTGACTGAGATCCGGGTCGGGAAATTGACAGATTGTGTCAGTCCCAGTGAGTCGCAGAAGTCCTTTGCTGAGGAGCCATGGCTGGTGAGAGAGGTACCCACACCCAGCCAACTGGCATGATGACAGTTGAAATCACCACATATGAGGAAGAGAGAGTTGGGATGAGTAGATAGAAGTTGGTCCATATCATCAGACAGCGAGATGTAGATGGAGTCATCACTGTTTGGTGGATGGTACAACACACATATGAACAAGAGGTGGGAGCGAAGGGGAAGCCGTAGCCAGAGGTATTCCTGGGGGTGAGGTGGAGAGAGTGCAGTGCAGGGCGAGTGAGGAAGAGAGTTTTTGATAAAGATAGCAACCCCGCCTCCAGGACGAGGCTCAGGTCTATCATACCGGAGGAGGGAGTAGCCCGGGAGAGATACTATGGAATCAGAGACATCATAAAGGAGGAAAGTTTCTGTTAAGCAGATCACGTCTGGTTTGACAGAAGCAACCTGTATGGAGAGATCAGTTAAGTTTGAACGAAGGCCCCGGATGTTTGAGGTCCATACCGTTAATGAAGAGGAAGGGGGAGCATCAGATACAGAACAGGGGGGAGGAGGGGTAGGGTAAGATGTGGAAGAGGTGGAAGAGGTAGGGAGAGCTGTTGAAGGTGTGTCAGAGATTTCAGAATAGCTCGGAGAAAGGGAAGGATGGGGCGGACAAAAGGTTTGATGGTGATTGGGTGAGCCACAATGAGGTGTTATTTGAGGAGGGGGAAGAGCGAGGCAGAAGGTTGGGGGAGATGGAGGTGAGAGTTTGAAGGGGGAAGAAGCGGGGAGGACGCTTTGAGGAGGGGGAGTGAGAGGGGGGAAATTGAGAAGCAATGAGGGTGGGGAGATTTGAAGGGGAGGGGTGAGGGGGAAGTTTGGGAGGGAAGGGGCAAGGGGAGGGATTTGAAAGGGATGGGATATGGGGGAGATTTGGAGGGGAGGGGTGAGGCAGGAGTCTAGGAGGGGAGGGGCGAGGGGGCGTCTTGGTGGGGAGGGGTGAGGGGGTCGTTTAGGAGGGAGGGGGCAAGGGGGGAGATTTGAAAGGGATGGGTGATGGGGAAGATTTGGAGGGGAGGGGTGATGGGGAAGATTTGGAGGGGAGGGGTTATGGGGAAGATTTGGAGGGGAGGGGTGAGATTGGATTTTTGAAAGTGTACGATTTATGGGAAACGAACATTTATTGCAAAATGAGTTGCTTGTGACCTTCGAGTTAAAAATACGTTTAAGGACGCTGGATGGAGGATGGAGTGCAGGAGAGTTTAGGGAATGTAGAAAAAAGGCACTGCGCAGAGGACCGGCCAAAGAAAGAAGAACCAACGACTTGAATTACCAATCCGTTTAGCTATTGTAGTCTTGATTGAATTGAAACAAGTGACTTAGTAATTATAATAAATCCTTACTTTATAAAGCTGTTTCGGTCATATTGGAGTCTCCTGAGTCTTAACACATTCTCCTACACCGCCCCCCGGCGGTCGGACCCCCGGCACCCCCCAGCCCCGCCGTCCCGCCACCCCCCAGACCGGCACCCATTGCCAGGGGGCGTTTCGGCTGGGTCATCCGGCTTCCCCACAAACTCACCCTTCAGGTGCGCGGGAATTCTGGGGGGGGGGGCGCGTGTGGCGGACACAAGGGACACAAATTCAGCGCACCAGCAGGTGGCGCAAACGTCCAGGTGGGGAACCGGAATGCATGCCCCGCCTATCGACCGATCGGCCATGCCCGGGGACTAGGCGTGGCCTCGGGATATATATGCGGGCTCTAAGCTCGAGCCCGCTCAGTGCTGAAGTACGAGCTTTCGAATAAAGACTTTGTTATACCAACGCGTTGTGGCCTACCTCTCTGGCAATCGAGTCGTGTGTGCGCAGCACCACAATATAATATAACAAATATCATGAAACATTTACATTTTGTAGTCCATTGTATAATTTAAATAAACATAAATGCAAATTTCGCATGTGGAAAAAGTAAGTATATATATATATATATATATATATATATATATATATATATATATATATATATACATACATATATATATATATATATATATATGTATGTATATATATATATGTATATATGTCAAGTAGTAGATTTGTTATTGCCTAAAGTTCAGTTATAGACGTTGGGTGCTAATGTGTTATGATTTATATAATGTCTAAAAATGCTATTTCATAAAGTAAATAAAGGGTTTTTGCTTCGTTTTAGTTTTGGATGAGGAAAGGCTTAAAATGAGGTCATGCTGAACAAATTGTATACGTGTGCTTTTTTCGAGGCTGGTCGTAAAACCACGCCCACATGCGCTTGTTTTAGCGTAATGCTAGTAGAATGACATGATCGTTAACCATATATATTTTGTTTTAATCTCAGCAACGCATGACTCTGTATAAACATGCTTTGGATTACTCATGTACACAAACCCATAAAATATATGGGTTTGTTTGGCTAAGCATACACTCTCCTCATTGTGAGTTACATTTCTGTTTTCTCGGAGCCCAGAGAAACATTTGGTCCAAATGATAAGGACGGGCTGACTCCCCCGAATGATAACGGTGGGAGGAACCTCTCCCAGTGTTGTTTGTTCCCTCGGAGATTTCCTGATAAAACGTGTCCCTATATAAATGGACTGGGAATCAATGTGTTTTCAGGAAGGCTTGACGTGGCATGAGACTGGCTCTTGCTATAGATGTCTTGGCCTCCTCCGGATCTGTATAAGTTGGTTATTAATAAAGCTGCGCCATTCCAGGCTATTGTGGACTTCTTTTGCAAACGAAGAGCTGATTCTTCACAGATGGTACCAGGAGTGGGGTGTCAACAGACGCGGAGGACGGGAAACGGAGCCCGATGGACAGGAGGAAGGCTGACCTGAGGCCGGCGCCGGCACGTTGATTTGATTAAAGGTGGGAGTTGTTTTATATCAGAGGGCTATTATTCCAAATTCGTACCTTCCTCCTTCGAGCGGGTTCAGTCTCCTTGTCTTCCGCGCTGTCTGCACTCGAACAGAAATTGTAAGTAGAGGCTCATTTAGGCCTCAGAATGGCGTAGCTTTGTTAAAGCCAGGATAAACAAGTAAGGATAAACCAGGAAGGACTTAACAGTAAGCTTAAAGTTACAGTTAGCACCAGGAGGGGAAAATGAGGTCGGACAGCCATATAGGTTGAAACCAGGTGGCCAAGATTTTTCCAGGAAGGAACAGCCCAGAGACAAGATGGGGTATGCCATTGCATGCCAGGGAACGAAGGGCTGTGGCTAACTTAGGTAGAACTTAAGAGGGCCATAGGAACATGGCCAGTAAAAGGATTTGCGCAGGATATCGGTGAAGATATCGGTGAAGATAACGTTCGGTAAGGGTAACGTTATAACTTAACAAGGGAGAGGGGAAAATGAGGTCGGACAGCCATATAGGCTGAAACCAGGTGGCCAAGATTTTTCCAGGAAGGAACAGCCCAGAGACAAGATGGGGTATGCCATTGCATGCCAGGGAACGAAGGGCTGTGGCTAAACTTAGATAGAAAGCCATAGGAACATAGACGGCCAAAGGGACATGGCCAGGAAGGGTGAAATGCGTAGGTACCAGGTAGGTTTGACAAGAAGGTAGTGACAACTACGAGGTCAAGCCAGAAAGCTCTAGACTAAGTTCTAGACAAGAGGTCCAGATAAAGCAGGCCAGGATCTGGTGGACAAGAGAAAATAAATAAGCTCACAGGAAATGGGCCAGGTGGCCACAGGGTGAGAAGGACAGGTTAGGTTTTGAAATATTGAAAATTGAAGCAGGAGCTGCATTGTAGGAATTTGAAGCTTCAGAGCCAAAGGAAGCAAGTTCAGGAAGCAAAGTTCAGGACAAAACAATTAAGGAGGTAGTTAAACAAGTAAAACAGCAAGTGATGCCGCTGGACCAGATACCAGACCAAGACCCCCCACCCCCCCCAAGACCTGAGCTCAGTCCCGGGGCTCTAGGCAACACCCCCCACCCCCCCAAGACCTGAGCTCAGTCCCGGGGCTCTAGGCAACACCCCAACACCCCACCCTGCCTTCCCTTTTTTTCACCTCAACCCACCCCCCGTCCAAACCCGTCCCAAAAAATCCTTTTCCTTGAATGAGAGACGTAACATGAATGAGGAATGAATGTATATTGGGATGTTAATTGACGTGTGTGTCTGGCCAATGTGTTTGTCTGTGTGTCAAGTGCAAAGCAGAGGGTTTCGGTGTGAAACTTTGTAAGCGATCTGCTCGACTTGGGGGAAATTCAGGCCGGGAATGTCCATTTTAGCGTCTATCCGAGAGAACAGGCGAGGTCCTGAACTGAGTCCGGATTTTCATCTGTTTGGGAGTTGTTTGGGAAGCGAATTGATATAAATCGGGTCAGGAAAGCACCCGGAGTGCCCTTGTCGATCTACTGTTGATATGAAGCGGTTTCTTGGAGATGGTTGCAGAATTCGAATCAATATGTGTGTTTTACTTGAATTGAAGAGTTCATTCAATGGCAGATATTGTGGATTGTATGTGTGGGATGTATCGCTGAGGCAGCTCACCTTTGAAATTGGTGTCATATAGTGCATTTTGGGGTCGGGTGCGATGAGGTTGCTCAGAGTGCCGGCGATAACTCGCCCACTCTCAGAGGAAGTGTGTGCCCAAATGCATTGTGGGTCATTTCGACTTTGCTGGATGTCGGACGTTCACATGTCAGTATCTTGTCAGAATCTTCTTCTTCATGTCATGTCCTTCATCCTTCATCTTCTTGTCAGAATTAGACATGAGTCATGAGCCATGTCGGAATAGTGGCCGGCTGCGACATATATGCCAGGCAATGTCACAGGACGAATACGTTATTTAAGATGGATTTATAAGATGGATAGATGGATGGATTTATTTAAGATGGCTAAAATAAACGATTTCAAGACAGAGTAATTAATTTCCGGAGTCAAGTTCCAACAGGAAGTCTTGTTCATACAGTAAGGTACAGTGCGGAGTGGCGGCTGGAAGATGCATCGAAGCATTTGGGATGATCGATGCGCCGGACAAAGGGTATGCTGGCGAACGATGCTGATAAGGTTAAGTTATTAAAACGCATATGGGTCTGGAGGCAGATAATGTGGGACAAGCTGCCTCACGGGCGCTGCAGGGAGAGTATTTGGAAATTCAATAATTTGAACAGAAATGTCACGTTTTCAACAGAACGCTGATCCGAGGAAGGAGGACGGTTGAGGTTTCAACTGTCGGTATGTGGTGTGGCTTGTGCCAAGGTGTGGGCGCGAGGAGGTGTGTTGATGAAGCGTTGTGCGAACGAGGAAGGATGTGCGAAAGGTGTGCACCAGGTAGAGAGGTGCTGCATTGTAGAGCACGTACGGAAGTCCCTGGACGGATTGTGACGGTTGTTGGATTCGTAGGAGCTAGCATTTTGCGATGTAGAGCCTCAATAAGGGTCATTTGTCTGTCTGGATGTGGTTCTTGCAGGGAATGACGCCGGACTTGTATTATTTGCGGAAAAATAAAACGCTGGTTACCCCAATTCGAAGTTTGACCTTTTAAAGTTTAGTTGACCTTTGTTCGAGATATGCAAGGGAAAGGTCAGAGGTAATTCACTAACCTTGGAAGAACGACAGGCGGAGTCAGTCTACAGGGTGTTGCTTTAACGACAGGATATATAGGACTTAAATCTGGAGAATATCGGGACATTATATTGTGGGTAAAACCAAAATCATGTACATAATTAGTGGACAGAGAATATCGAGTTTTTTGTTGTTGTGGAAGCGTCAGTCAGGTACAGTACGCTTGGAATTTAATTTAACCGGGTCGAGTACAGTGACGTGTTCGATCGAGCTGTGGGGATTTGAGATGGATTTGAGTCACGTTAAATGGAGGCAGGTCCGGGGGTGTTGGTCCAGCCTGCAAGGAGTCCAGGGGCTTGTTTTAGGGCTGGGTCGCCAAAAATGGGATGCTGTGCCCATCTGGATGTAAAATTATCCATCAAGGACGGGGAATAATGTGCAGTGTGATTGGGTAAGAGGTAAAGGCCATAAAACACCAACCCCATGAGGAACGAAATAAATGGAGAGATGTTGGGATCTCATGATGGTTGGGATTGAAGAACAACCTACTGGGATTTCAAACCTGTGTTTGGGTCTGGGGCAACTGGGTGATGGGCAACAGTGTATGAGTGAGTAATTATGATCTGTTTAAGTGTAAGAGGCGGTGGAGAAGAAAGGGGTGATGAAAGGTTATTTGTTTAGTGTGAAGTAGGTTGGTTGCTTATTTGTCACAGTAAGATGAGAGTTGCGTTTTTAAGCTTGCTCTTCGAATGAATTGTTGCTTGGAATGTGTTGATTGGAAAAGTGATTTCTGATCGCTGATCCGATCTGGTTTTGAATTGTTGATTTAATTTTGAATTGATTGGAGGTAATAAGGATTTGTGTTGATTTCCTGATTTGAGTTGATCTGGAAACAAAGACAGATGGGATTAATGTGTATATCAGGAACATTTTGGAAAAGAAATATGGATATATGACATTACTAAAATATAACCAAGCAATTGAGAGTTCTTGGGTTAATGGGATATAAATAAATGCATCTACAAGTTGATGGTTTATAAAAATTTAGTTCTGGATGATACTTAAACGATGAACAATGTTGGCAATATACAAAGAATGTGACTTGTTTTTGGGGGGCAAAGTTATGAGTGGTTGTGGGCAAACGAAGATTAATTTAGATTTATCATAGTTAAGTTCGAGGAAGTTGATTTGAAGCCAGAATTTCATTTGGATGCCAGAAAGGAGAAAGGAGATGCTGAAAGCCAGAAAGGAGATGCTGTTGTCTACTCTGAATGACAGGTGGCGGTATCCAGGGCGCTGAGGAGTTTGTTCACGTTGTAAAGTTTGTTTATTTAGTTTGTGAATTGTAGAGAAGAGTGCTTTTGGGATTCCGGAGCCAGAGTGGATAATTTGAGAGTAGTAGGTGGTCCATGTGAAGCTTGGGGGTGAACTAATTTGGGTTTAATAGGCACAAGCTGGTCTAAACAGGGTGAGGAGGATGGTGTGATTGATGATGTCAAAGGAGGCGTCGAGGTGAGGAGGATGAAAATGTTGAGGTTGCCGGCGTCAGAGGAGAGAGAAGGTCGCTGGTGATTTTGAGGAGAGCAGTTTCAGTACTGTGGCTGGAGCAGAATCCGGATTGGGATGTTTCATACAGGTTATTGGCAGAGTGGTGATGTTTGAGTTGAGTGGCCACAGCACGTTCCAAAACTTTTGACAGAAAGGGTAGATTGGAGATGGGTCTGAAGTTATTTAGGGTGTCAGGGTTTAGTCCAGGGTTTTTCCAAAATGGGGGTGAAGTTTCACGAGTTTTTGGGGAAATCGGTATGTGAAGCTGGATTAAGTTGGAACTGCTGGATGAGCCATGGAGATGGATTGGGTTTTGTTGTTGGTTGTCTGGGTGTTCGGTTGTTGCATTGCCAAAGGTTTCTGTGTGGTGGACACACTCGTTGGCTGTTGTCTTGTGTGACGTGGATGGAGATGTATGTGGCTGTGTGTGGCTGCCTGGAGGGGAAGGCGGCTACAGTGGTTGATATTGGTTGTGGGTTGTCCGGGGTGCTTCGATTTGCATAAGGGGTGAAGATTGGGATATTACATTATTTTGAGTAAGTATTGGCATGAGTAATTACAGAAGTAATTATGAGTTATTATGAGTAATTAGTGGTATGAGTATTAGTTATGAGTAAGCGATTATTTTAGTAAAGTTACATGTTTCGCTGTGTTGTGGATCTGCGGACAAGCTAGTTTGATGGGTACCCTGGGGTCTTCGGCATGTCTATGTGTTTGTCTGGCTGTTACACTAGACTCTGGGATGTGTTTTCATGAGACGAATTTCAGAATTGATGACAATTCAGTGAGTATGGTGGACAACGTGAAGTGGCTGGTGTGAAGGAAGGGGTTGGGAAAGATGGACCCCCTTCACGAATACCCAGTAGGGTAGCTTAATTTCAGACATAACAGTGAGAATCTATTGTGAGCGAATCACAGTGGGTGAGGAAAACATTGTGTGTGACCAGACACCAGAACTGACCAGAATTGAAATTGGAAGTAGACCAGGTTATTTCTATTATTTGTTTATTCGTGAAAATAAATAAATAATAGGGGGAGGTTCACGGAGGTTAATGGTGGTTTGTTTGTATTAATCGAGGTTAATGGTGGTTTGTGTTTGTGTTAATGGAGGTTAAAGGTGGTTGGTTTGTGGTAATTCTAGTTGAAACTCTCGCTGAAGTAATTTTCGTTTATTCTTATTTTTTGATTCGATTTGAGAGTTGAGATGATTGATTTTTTATTAATTTTATAATTTTATTTTTATTGATGTTGGAAACAGGTAATGGGATGCTGAGAGAAGGATTGAATTTAATTTGAATTGGACTGGATTAAATGGGATTGAATTTAAAAAAATTGAATATTGGATAAAATTGGATCCACTTGAAAAAAGTGGATTAGGAAATTGGAGACCTGTAGACCAGGCGCTCCCAGGAGACTTGTGGACCAGGTGTTCCACCAGAGGAAAAAGACCAGGTGTTCGTGGAGCACTTCACCTGCAAGAACGCCTTGGAACCAAGGTGGAAGGGACCAGTCCAGGTGTTGCTGACTACACCAACGGCAGTCTTTTGCGAGGGCAAGACTTCGTGGATCCACGCCACGCACTGTAAGTTGGCCATACAAGCACCAGACACCACACCCCCAGAACACAGTAAGGATGGGCCTAATCATAGGTACAATACTATTGATAGCGACAGCAGCTAGGGGAAATTCCGATTCCAATAGATGCGAAAACGAAACCCGACACCTCACCGTAACATGGGGACAAAGAGTATCACCACCATGTTTCGAACAGAAAGCCCTGCACACAAATTGGGTGAACATAAATTGGCTAGCACTGTCGGCAGGGCCTGGACGCATTGGCATGATACTACAAAAGCAACGAGAGTTCCGGGAAGACGGGCAAGCTAGCATTAAGACCTTGGCCCAACCAGGATACTAATGGGGAACCCCTGATTTTAAGCTACAAACACGCACACGCCTAGGGAAAGACATGACCATGCAGGTCCGGTGCAGCGTCTGGACCCCTGGCGCGGCCAGTGGCGAAAGGAACTACATACCATGCATCGAATACATACTCACGCCACAACCCCAGAATAAGGCCCCAAAGAAGGGTGAAAACACATATTGGAAAGTGGCCAGGGAGGTGGCAACAATTCAAAATAGGACACACTGCTGGTCGTGCATGCGCTTTCCCCAAGCAGGCACCACAGGAATACACATGATAGTGCTACCTCTGTCCCTCAATGACCTCTGCTCACAACCTATCGATTCCCCATGTTTAGTCACCACGCTGGAAAGAGAAGGGGTTGACAACGGCAAGAGTTGCAATCGACAATTTAATTATCGCCCGTCAATGATTGCCCATGTGGCCGAGAGGCCTGCCCCCGTCTGGGTCAAACCACAGAAAGGGAAGGTCTGCCTCCAGGGTTCCGGCCACTTGCGTATGGGAGAATCAGAATGCGCCTACACTCTCCCCGGGAAGCTGGGACAAGGGAGCTCGGGGATTACATTACGAATAGTACTGAAAGATAAACACAACCACAACATAACGGCTATAACATTCTCTAGGGGGGTTAGTAGGATTAATGGGGTGGTAAAGGGACTCCAGTGCTTATCCACCCACCTGGTCCCACCCCATGGGACAATGTTTATATGCGGCGACAAGGCTTACCCCTATTTACCAAATAATTGGGGGGGCACATGTTATCTGGGTTCAGTCCTTCCTGACGTTGAGATACTGGATGAGCTAGACCCAAAGTCCTTGGACAGGCGTTATAAGAGGTCAGTCATAAACGAAGATGGAACCACTAAACTACACGGGAGTCTATGGGAAAAGGTGTTTGGTTTCTTCTTCCCAGGAGCGGGCACAGTCATGGATAGTTTCCGGATAGATAAATTGGCTTTGGCCCTAGAAAAGGTGGCAAACGACACCGCTACGGCTCATGACATACTATTGGACACGGTAATTCACATGCGTACAATGGTGATGCAGAATCGGGTGGCTTTGGACATGCTCCTGGCAGAGAAAGGAGGGGTATGCGGAATTATAGAGGGAAAATGTTGCACTTACATACCCGATCCATCTGAAGGAGTGTCAGCCGCAATAGTGAGACTAAGGGAAACTAGCCACGCCCTGACGATCGATCGGATCGCGCGTGAAAATTCTTATACATTTAGCTGGCTCACTGACTGGTTCCAGGGATGGACGGGCACCATAGTGAAGTGGTTATTGACCGCACTGGCTGTGATAATCGGGGTAGTAATTTGGGGGGCACTAATGAAATCTCTAGTCCTCCTCTGTATGAGAAAGTATTTTACAGGATGGAAAGTGAAGAAGCCGCCGACAACAACTATGGCTCTGACCACAGAGGCCGTCGACCTGAACGGGTCCTTCAACAAGGCAGTTGCGACCGGCGCTCCAGAAAATTGCATTGAATTTTGTGGCAACTGTGATACTTGTGTGGATCCCATGTGGGAACTGGCTGCTGCCTGTAACGGTGTATGTGATGACTGTGATACTTGTGCTATAAACCCCTTGCGTGTACTGGCTAACGCTGCTTATGTATTACAAGCTGACAGCTGCACGCCCCCTTCTGACCCAACTATGGATCTGATTGCGACACTGGGTCTGGCGGTCGAGGGACCCGACGTGGATATCCTAGACCCGCAAGCCGACCAGGCGCCCAAGGGAGACTTTGACATAAAGGAAGTCCCTCTCTTTTCTTCAAATGTTTCGGATCTCTTTGATCCAAATGTTTCGGATCTCTTTGATCCACATGTTGCGGATCTCTTTGCTTCAAGTGATTCGGATTCGGATTTTTACGCTCTGTACCCTGACCAGGAAATTGAGACACAAGATACTGACGACATTTTGTATTCCCCAGAACAGCAACACGTGAGGGACCTCATGGGCATGACCGTTGATTAACTTCGAAGATCTGCAAGGACTGCGTCTGCAAAGGGTGGGGGGAGCCAGTTCCGCAGGGGAAGTGATGCACCCTCTGGCGGAGCAGAACCTCATCTGGACCAGACGTCTTCGTTGTGGATCCGAAACGTTAATGAACTTTCATGTTTTGAGCCCTCAGGCTCCGAGCACGCACCACACGACACGTTCGCCAAATGCACGGGCGAGGCGCTTTGGGCGCACGATATGCCCTTGGGAGATACCCGCATTACACAATTATTTTTTTAATACCCGCATTACGCAATTATTTTTCAATAAAGCCCGATGTGGCACGTTGTCTCTTAAGATACTTTGTCTCGACGAGACAAGAGGAAGGAATGTCAAGTAGTAGATTTGTTATTGCCTAAAGTTCAGTTATAGACGTTGGGTGCTAATGTGTTATGATTTATATAATGTCTAAAAATGCTATTTCATAAAGTAAATAAAGGGTTTTTGCTTCGTTTTAGTTTTGGATGAGGAAAGGCTTAAAATGAGGTCATGCTGAACAAATTGTATACGTGTGCTTTTTTCGAGGCTGGTCGTAAAACCACGCCCACATGCGCTTGTTTTAGCGTAATGCTAGTAGAATGACATGATCGTTAACCATATATATTTTGTTTTAATCTCAGCAACGCATGACTCTGTATAAACATGCTTTGGATTACTCATGTACACAAACCCATAAAATATATGGGTTTGTTTGGCTAAGCATACACTCTCCTCATTGTGAGTTACATTTCTGTTTTCTCGGAGCCCAGAGAAACATTTGGTCCAAATGATAAGGACGGGCTGACTCCCCCGAATGATAACGGTGGGAGGAACCTCTCCCAGTGTTGTTTGTTCCCTCGGAGATTTCCTGATAAAACGTGTCCCTATATAAATGGACTGGGAATCAATGTGTTTTCAGGAAGGCTTGACGTGGCATGAGACTGGCTCTTGCTATAGATGTCTTGGCCTCCTCCGGATCTGTATAAGTTGGTTATTAATAAAGCTGCGCCATTCCAGGCTATTGTGGACTTCTTTTGCAAACGAAGAGCTGATTCTTCACATATATATATATATATATATATATATATATATATATATATATATATATATATATATATATATATACTAGACGACCCATGACCCGTTGGGTCAGTCAGTTTGAATAGATATGAGAATATAACTAAAGCGAACGCTGGACATCATCAGGGAGATTATTTGGGCCAGCAAGCCATAAGGCTCACCTCTCCAGCGTTCTAAATCACTTATCTGTGACACGTGATTTCGGCCCTTATCTCCGATCACGTGTTTTTTTTTTTTGTTTTTTTTTTTTTAGAAAAAACACGCGACCCGTGGACTACCACGATTTTGTTGTCAGAGGACACTTCTGATGACGATGTTCTTTGTCGACGATCCTCCATTTACATAAACTTGCACGTTCTCTTTCCTCTTCCCTCGACTGAGCGCCACATACAGCTGACCATGCTGGAAGACCGGTTTCTCCAGGTAGACCAGCACATTCTCCATAGTTTGCCCTTGCGCCTTATGGATCATCATTGCGAAGCAGGATTGTATGGGGAACTGGCAGCGCTGCAAAGGGATATCCTCAGCTTCCGACAGATTTAGTCGGATCCGAGGGAGCATTACAGTTTCGCCTTCAAACGTTGAACTTATGATCCTCGCAACTATAATATTTCGAAGCATGTCCTCAACAATCATGCGCGTCCCGTTGCAAAGTTTCGGAGGGTCCAAGTTCCGCATCAAAATGATAGGGGATCCTTTTTTGAGCTCGAGGTTGTGCGACGGCAATCCCGAGACTTCAACGGCTTCTAGGAATTCCGTTGGGAAGTGCGTCGCATCAGTACCCTCAGTCACACTGTTGAACGCAGCATACTCCTTGCTAGCACCAGGGAACCTTGTGATGCATCTTGAATTGATGTTTCGCATCATATCGTTGAGGGGCACTAATATAGACCTTGCTGAAAAAACCTCCATCGGATTGGCGAATGATGGATATATGGTATCGATGCACTCATCGAGCCCACTCGCTGTCAGCAGTATATCCTCTGGCAAATCTATCTCATCATCCGCATTTTTCTCGATTCTATCCTCGCCGATGTCGAGCAAAAATCTTGAAAACTGCCCACTTCCGTCGGTCAGTCGCATATTAGTTCTCAAGTGAAACATTCCAAAGCTATGCCATAAGTAGGACTTCTTTATGCACGCATTCTCAACGTCAGCATCACACCCTCTTTTCACCATGGGCAGAAGTTGACGGAAATCACCACAGCATATCGTCAAGATCCCTCCAAAAGGCTCGTCTTTGTCACATACATCACGCAACATGCGATCCACAGCCTCGAAACTCTCTCTCCTGATCATAGGACACTCATCCCACACGATGAGTTTTGTACTTCGAAAGAGGTCTGCGATAGTGGAATTTTTATCGATGTTGCATACGCCATCTTCCCTCGGTGTCAGAGGGATTTGGAACCTTGAGTGCGCTGTTCTTCCACCAGGCATGAGGGTAGCAGCTATGCCAGATGAGGCCACCGCAAGGGCAACTTCTCCACTCGCTCTCACTTTAGAGAGAATCAGGTTAATAAGAAACGTCTTCCTTGTGCCTCCAGGTGCGTCAATGAAAATCATTGATGACTGATTCGTGCGGATGCAACCGCACGCAAAGTCATAGACAACTCTCTGCTCATCATTGAGCAGAAGCTGCCTTTCGTCTACGATTCGCTGTTGTTCCTCCGTGTCCTATTGGAGTTCTCTCAGTAGGTGAATGTTGGCAATCCCTTCATGACGAAGAACAGTCGTTGGAGTTGTGGAAGTGTAACTCAGTGTAACTTATTAATTGGCACTGGTAACTTATTAATTAACCTGGTAACAAAGCAGATACATTTTACATGCAAACTCTGTGAAAGACGTGTTTGTAAATGAGTCAGGAATGCGCCCGAACATGATAATCTCTTGTCCACCTGGTCACAGACCCTGGCTGAAGCACCCCCCTATCGTTTGGTAAACGGAACTCACAACAGGAGGGGAGCGAGCTGATACCAGGACTTGGTACATGCATGACCTCGGGGCATTAGCGGAGAGGGGATTAAGTCCAGTTTGTCCATATAAACGAGAGCAAACGTGGAGTCGACAGAACCTGCTACCAGAAGCTCTGACCAACGGGAGTGGCAGAGGAACATCAGCCGAACGAGAAGGACCATGCGAAAAGAGTTAACCTGATCCATTATATTATGCAGTATTATTTGGTAAATGGAATGAAGTGAATAACCAGTTAATAAACCAGACCTTTTGTAAACCTGTGTCCGGTCATTGGAGTCCTGTGAGTCTCTCAGCTACAAATTCTCCGACAATTTGGAGGCACCGCTGACATCAACTGGACACAAACAAGTCTTTGAAAGGTGAGTATGTCTTGTTTTGTCCAGTATGATTTACGAACTTGGGAATAGTTATGTTGTATATACATGGAGGATTTGGGTGGGACTGGCGATTGTCCATAGGTAATACAAGGATGAAACGTGTTAAATGATTCTATTTATTCGTGTTTTTTTTTTTTTTTTTCTAAATGATTTCTGTAAATACGTATTTTTGCGCTGGTCATTAAGGGTCTTACTGTGACCTGGGAGCAAACAGAGCAAGCGTGCACCTTGCGACCATTTGCTTCCAGGACGTGTAAGGCCGTTACACTCGTTTACCCACCCATACACGTATAAAGTACTTCTTTTTTTTTGCACTTGTTCAAAGCACTCGACTTGCTCGTCGAGCGAGCAACTTGCTCGGCGCTCGGCGAGCGACAGGGAACCGGGAAAGGGAATTATATTTATATATATATATTTTTACCTCATTCCAATTTATGGTATTGCGACAAAAAGGCTTATATCTTTGGAACGACTGGTCGGATTTAGACAAATTAAAACTCGTTCGATCAACAAATAAATTCATGACAGACAATCCCACCTCATGCCGGTCCAGAATTACTGTGAAAGATGGCGATTGGATAAAAATTGCATACCAACACTCCCTCACTGTCCCTCATTGTCCCTCATGTCCATTCCGGCACCCTGTCTCTTGCTCCCGCTCTTTTTCCCTCCCTTTACTTCCCATTGGCGGACGTTTTGCGAGAAGCAAAGCGTTTTGCAGGACGCTTCCAGGACACGGAACCAGTGCTGTTGTTTTTTTTGACGAAATTGCCAGATAAATAGCATGGGTGACACGGAACCAGTGCTGTTGTTTTTTTTGACGAAATTTGCCAGATAAATAGCATGGGTGACACGGAACCAGTGCTGTTGTTTTTTTAACGAAAAATAATTCTGTATTATTTAGTTAACCAGTTTGTGTGAAACCTCAACCTAAATATAAAAATTGATCTGCTTGGTGTTAGTTTAAGGGCTGTTCCAAATTTATCCTGATTATGAGAGATAATTACAGGAAATGTGTACTGTTCTTGTTTGGTGATTATGAGACAAAAACAGCAGAGTGGGAATCGGCAGACAATGGAACAGCTAGCGACGAGTGTTTGTGAGTAACAACCACCCTCTGGTCGAGGCTCATAGAAGGGGTGATGCTTACTGATTCGGCACGCTTACAATAGGTGTTAATGGTGGGATGTCAGAGGTTTTGGTGTGGTTTAATGTTCACACTGTTTTGGAAAATAATGCTCGATGCAACATGATCCTAAAAAAAGAACCCAGCCCTACATCGAAAGATCAGGAAGGGAAGGAATGGAAAATTTGTCAAGGTTCGAAATTAATCGGACAAGTGGGTCCCAAGGTATGGTCACCGTACTCGCAAGCCGTTCGCTTTGGCTCTGCGAATGGACCAAACCATTTCATGTAAATAGAGGGGGGGTTCTGTGGTCGTTCGTTTTGGCTTTGCGAATGGACCAAACCATTTCATGTAAATAGAAGGGGGGGTTTTGTGGTCGTTCGCTTTGGCTTTGCGAATGGACCAAACCATTGATAGAGGGGGGGTTCTGTGGTCGTTACTGCCACGTGGTTTCAAAGTTTTTGTTGTTGTTTGCACGCATGTTTTTTTTTGCAAGCACGTACGTGCGGGCACGCCCTAGTATATATAAATTGAGGTAATTACAGTAATTACAGTTCCGGTAATTACAGTAATTACAGTAATCATTACAGTAATTGCAGTAATCTTATTACAGTAATTACATTACATTAACTCAGGCACCTTTTGAGTAAGGAAGCTGATATTTGGACATGACACTGACCAAGTGATGTGGCTGTCAAGGAAAATATTGATTTATTGATTAATCATTTAATAAATTAACTCGTTGATTTATAAATGACTTATTTAATTAAAAGTCCTCAGAAATACATCTTCGGATGAAATACTTACAGATTGGTTATGCTATGAGCCAATTGATTAAGGAAAATATTTTGTGATGGCCATATTGGCAATTTCGTGGCCATATTCGTGGCAACTCAGTTAGTGCCACTGCACCTTTAAAATGCATCCCTGCGTTCATTTTTCGATCGATTGAGTTGAAATTTTGAACAATCGGATCTGGACTGTCGCTGTTAACGACTCTAGCACGCACTCGTCCAATCAGGATGGAGCGGTATGGTCCCCGGATTATCACTGCTCGCAGTTATTAATTAATTTTACTTTTTCTCTTGGTCATATAATTTTGAAGACATGCATGTCATGATAGAGGAAATGTTTGTTCTGTTAAACGGAATAAATGTTGTTTATTTGTGTGGGTGTGTATTTTTGTGTATTTGGATATATTTTCACGACTAATTCCAGTTATCGTCCTGCAAAATGTCTGCTCGTTCTTTTTCCTTTGAGTCGTAAATTCCTGTTGAACTCTCATTAAAATGCGGAATTAAGTACGCTGTGTGATGATGGAGATCCTTGATGACGAATCAGGAAGAGTGAATGAGCAAACAAATATCACGGATGGTACACCGGATAGGGAAAATGTAGATGAAACCCCTTTTGCTCAGGTGCTGTGTAGCGCTGCACAAAGATCCATATGAGCGGGGCCTGGGTGCTGTGTAATTAGTACACAAAGAGCCAATTACTAGGGTGCTGAATAAACACAAAGATCCATTTTTTGGAGCTGGTTCTCCTGGTGCTGTGATTTATTCAATGAACCAAAAAAAAATCTTGTAAGAATTAAGATATGATTTGTCGACATTATAAATACTTTAATATATGTAACGATTTTTGTAACGATCATCCTGCAAAAGGTCTGCTCGTTCTTTTTCCTTTGAGTCGTAAATTCCTGTTGAATTCTCATTAAAATGCGGAATTAAGTACGCTGTGTGATGATGGAGATCCTTGATGACGAATCAGGAATAGTGAATGAGCAAACAAAATAACGAATGCTGCGGCTAGAGCAGTGGAAGCGATTTTTGAATTGTTCAATGATTATTCGATATTGTTATGACTTATTGGCAATAGGTATACTAAGTGGCCATGAGGTAGCCTGTTGCTATGTACAGTTTTATTCTATTGTTGATTATACCACATAGCTGTGGTGATAAAGGAAATGTTCGTTTAAATAGATGATTATGATAGGACCATGACTATAAAATCATGATGATTATTATGAATGATATCATAGGGTTCAAATGCAGAATGCTGCATGAACTTGGGAAAGAACTTTCAAGCCCTATGGGATAAATTGGGTATTACAAGCGATGGAGTTTCAAAATTTAGCATGATTGAAGGAATTTGACAGTCCCATTTCAGGAGTTTTACGAAATTTATATTGCCAAGAGATTTTGGGTACTATTAAAAGAAAATGATGAGATATTTTTCCCAAAGAACTTTAATATCTGCCATCCATTTTGGCTGTCTCACGAATGAAGGATGAGTTGCCTTTAGTGGTTGCAAAGAAAATTTGTGGAGACCAGGCAAAATGGGGAAATATGTCAGATATGACCCTAGGACAGGACGGCGATTCATCAATTAACATGAGGTACGAACCAGAGGTGACGTCAATGGATGGACCTGTCCTGACATCATTGGGGAAAGGGCTTATGCAAGGAGTCATCCAAAATGATTAATTTGATTTATTGATGAATATTGATGAATTAATTGAAATTGAATAATTGATTGAATTATTAATTGATTGAATCTAATTGATTGAATTTAATTTAATAAATTTAACTGAATAAATTGAATTGAATATATTGATTGTTTGATTGATGAAAATGCGGTCTCAAGAAAGAAGCTTTGATATCTTTGCGAGATATTAACAATGTGGAGACAACCTGGGAAAATTGAGCAAGGTGGTGAGTTTATATACAGATATATATGTGCGGTTACCATTGTGATTTCCCCGTCAACAGAGCGGACACCTGAGGATTCACCCATTTCATACTGACCCTCCGGCTCATCTGCAAATACTGATCTGTGAGATTGGATTGTGCAAAAGCCACGGCTGAGGGAGATTCTCTGGAAATCACCGTGTGAACAGGTGGAGAGACCCTTCCTGGAGGTACGAGTGAAGCTTTAGAGGAACAAACTACAACACATCCAACGCTACTTTGATAAAAGGCAGAATGGGAAATGGAGCCTGCAAGAATACACAAGGACAACCAGAGATTCCACAAAAAGGTACTTGTACACATCATATGTACGACCGTTATGGTGCAGAAGCTATAAGGCAGGTCGAGAATTGGTATTTGTGGACAAAGGGACATGATGAGGAGTTTCCAAGAGATGGTACATTTGAGCGAAGTCGATTGGAAAGATTGGAACAAAGATTGAAAGCCAGGAAGAGACAGAATCTAACGGTAGACTGGCTTGCATTCCATCTTTGGGATGGTGAATCCAGACAACGGGAACAGCAAGAACGGATAACGGATCTAGAACTTAAAATAAAAAGGATACAGGATACAGTGGAGGAGACAAATGCACAACTGCCCTCGAAATTAGGAATGAAAGTGACGGTTGTCCCATCTGATTTCCAGTTGTCTCCCCAAAAAGGACGGTACAGAGAATTTTATTGTGTTTCAGGAGACAACGAGAGATTGCAGTGGCAACTCAGGGATGTAGAGATGCAGCCCAGCAATACAAATGCACAGGTGGACAGAGCAGGTAACGACAGAAGCCGGTGCTTCAACTGTGGAGAGATGGGACACTGGATAAGGAGATGCCCATATCTGAGCAGAAGACAATTTCGACAGGGAAACCAAGGACAAAGAAACCAAGGACAAAGAAACCAAGATCAAGGGTACCAGTGCTGACCGATACCTCAGACAATGATTAGGCCTTCATTGCGACAAATCCCAAATGACGATTGGCCTCAACAAATTAGATTACTGGACAAACATGAATAACTGTCGATGATTCTTGGGTCTGAAAAGTTTTCGGAGCAAGAATTATTCATTTTTTCTTTTTCTTGTAAGCAAATTGATAATTAATTGATCAAATGCCGAAATTGGATCTTTTATGTTGGGCACACAATTTTAAATTTACAAAGTTGGAACAATTGCTTTGCAAATTTTAAACCAAGGGACAAGGGTCACGTGATGATCAGGTGGGAATTTCGGACTATTGTTCCACACGATTGATAAGTCAGTGGTCGACTGACATGTAAATGGGTGTGTAGTCAAATTTGGATAAATTATTGTGGGAACTGAAAGGGTAATTTCAATGTGACATCATAGGGGTTTTCTAAGAATAAGCTTTTGGTCCATTTGTGTATTAGCATTTCTAAAATTGAAGGACAAATTTTATGAAATTGAAATAAAATTGACACCCATCTTGATCTGTAAATAATAGTTCCAACGCAAACAAATACGCATAATGCATGTGTGTGTGTATTTTTTGTGTGTCAATGTTAGTGTTTTTTATTGTTTTGTGTATCAATCTTACAAGATTGTTGACACCGACAGTGTGCCTGTCTGGAAATGGATAGTTTTATGTGGATGGGATTGAATATGCAGAGAATCCGTAAAATAAAATAGAAATAAAATTTGATTATGAACATTATCTCTTTTGTCAAGGGAGATGGAATATAAATATTTGATGTGCTGGGTTATGAGCAGCCATTAATTAAATAGTAAAATTGTGAGTAATTTGGGGATTCCATTTTTGATAGAATTTATATGAGAATAATAGCTATTTATGGATATGAGCTTCATAAAAAGAAATGAGGGAGTACAAAATTATCCAAATTTGGGAGAGGTCTTACACTGACTTCCCAGAATACTCTGCTCATGGATTTATATATATATATATAAACTTGAATTTTATCAGCATATAAATTGTGCTGCATGTATGGATGTGTATTAGGCATAGATGATATGGGAAAATAGTAAAGAAAATCTTGCTGATTTGAACAATTGTGAGTTTTAAAACGGAATGCATTGTGCATCTTAAACCAAGGGGCAGACATGAACGCGCTGTTACGTTATTTATACTCAGAACGCGCTGTTACGTGTACCTGCAACATATTTGTTAATCTCGCACACCTATATTGGCATACTGGTGTCAGTAGTACTCACTGGGTGCATAGAAATGGATGAGCAACAGTTAAGGGGGTGTAAAAAACACTTACTTGGATATTTTCTACAAAAGTAGGGGTTTCAATAAGTGGTACCATACACATGGGATTCATCAAATTAAGTTTTGGAGTTCAAACAAAGTCACTGGTTAACAGATGGGAATGGATAGTAAATAAATTCTTCGATGCTGGGTAAATGAAGTGAGATATTACAAAGACTTATTAGAGCTATTGTTCTTCCTTGCAGCAGTGGGAGAAAATTTAGATCCAACATAATGAATCTATAAATGAATGTGATAGGGATAATATCCTCAATTTGTACTAATTATTTGATTGTGGGTAAAGGAATTAATTAATCGTAGTGGATTGTTAACAAGCAGCCTGAAATGTCCTGAGAGTGTGCATCCATGTAATCAGAAATCCCAGATTTGTTTTTACAAACAACATTTTGGTAGAGATCTTATGTGGACGAATACTTGCTTGGTAGATAAAAACGGTACTGCATGTTGGCAGCCACTTCAGTGGCCATTTAGGCCGAACAAATAGGGAAAAATTGTAATTGAATATGTAATTTACAGATGAGTATTTGGGAAGTAAAAAGGGAATTTATTGATTTGGGAGACATTTTTCGAAGGTTTATTAAAGTGTTGCAATATGACATTTGGCAAGGAAAATTATTGGATGGGAAAATTAGATCTGTTTATAAAATGAGTTTTGTTGACCCATTGAAGTTAATTCTTTGAATTGTTGTTTAATTAGCATGTTGAGTTCAAATTGGAAATAGTTTGGTAGAGCTTTGGTTAAAACCTTTGGTTGCAGTGTTTTGGAACAAATTGATAAACCGTAGGAGGTTGATAAGAATAGAAACAAATATGGACCTAAAATAGAAAGATTGTTATGATGATATGAATAAATACTGAGATTAAAAGATTAAATCAAGTGATGTTGCAAATGAAACAGTAGAATTAAGATAATGGCATAACGACAATGTTATGAGTTGTGTCAATTACAATATCAGTGAACTCATATCACCACGAGTGACACACTGTTAGGAAAAAGAGGGAAAAGAAAAAGTGGAGAGGAATTATGGTAATAATACATTATGTTTAATTTGTTGGTTTGAAAAAATTGTTGTTGGGAATTAGGTATTCCCGTTTGTGATTGTAATCATATACAATGCTATTCTTAGTTTAGTAATAAAATACATACCTGATTGAATATTATTTGTGTGACGCATATAAATGAATATAACTTTTTGTGTTAAGGAAAAACAACAAATTGTTGAATGTGAAACTGTCGGAAGATATACATGATTATGCTGATTTCATGGTAAGATGCACCCTATCTGATTCAGTGTGTGCTGAAAGCAGATTCAGATGTGACTGAGCATAAGGATAAGACGAGATCACATTTTGGAGGGATTGCTAACGGAATTGGGAAGAAGTTCGAGAAAGAAAATTTGTGGCTAAAAAATGAAGTTAATCGTGGCATACACCCTCTTTCTCAAAGAATGATGAAGACATTCTCCCGTGTAACTTGGAGATGAATGCTTACCTTCACCAAGGAAATTTATGTGACCATTTGCCTGGATCACACTGCAACATATGAAAGAAAGGCGATCACTTACTCTTGTTCGAAGGCTTCGAACATTCACCACATCAGAAGTTGCAGGACAACGACATTTTACCGGCAACCTCTGTGAAATGCGGGGACATATGTTATTACTTCACCAACGTCCGGGGAACCAGCATGGAGCTGCAAAAAACGGCTGTGCCCTTGTCACAACAGCTGTGCACGATTCTGCTGGTTGCTCCTGGTAAGGACCATGAATGACCTGAACACCATGGTCCCAACATCATTGTGGATGCATCCGGCATCCCTGTTCCACATCTTGCTGGCCAATCAACGTCACACCAATACTTGCTGCCCACTCACAATGAGGGTGGAGGCAAGTCGACTACAACTGGGTGAAGGCCGTGTTCAGGAATTACTATGGTTTACAGCAAAAAGTGGCAAGAATGCTACAAGGAGAGCAGGGTCAGTCTATGACTCCGCAATGTTACCACAACAGCGAAATCCTACATGAAGTAGTGCAGGAGCTATGAAGACATTAGGAGAAAATGTTTCATACCAGGATTCAAACACAAGTGATCAGCCCTTCCTTTCAAACAAAGTCAACATTTGTGTGGAGGCAAACGTTTTTTACCAGATGGTGCAGATGCTTTACAAAACTTGAAAATGAAGTGAAATTGTTGTATCTTGGTGATGGTGAAGTGTTGTTTTGAAAATATATTTGTGATGCAAATGCAATAGATTGAACGATATGGAAGGAGTCGATGACCAACGAAATGTTTTGTGATTCTTGCAGGATGACGGTGTATGCCCAAGGGAATTTGATTACCAAAATGATTGATTATTTACTTATACTTGTAATGATGTTTACTTGTAGTGATTGATTATTTACTTATACTTGTAATGATGTTTACTTGTAGTGATTGATTGTTTACTTATATTGATGTTTAGATTAATGGTTAATATAAACAAAAAACAAAAAGATGAGGGAATTGTGGAAGTGTAACTCAGTGTAACTTATTAATTGGCACTGGTAACTTATTAATTAACCTGGTAACAAAGCAGATACATTTTACATGCAAACTCTGTGAAAGACGTGTTTGTAAATGAGTCAGGAATGCGCCCGAACATGATAATCTCTTGTCCACCTGGTCACAGCCCCTGGCTGAAGCACCCCCCTATCGTTTGGTAAACGGAACTCACAACAGGAGGGGAGCGAGCTGATACCAGGACTTGGTACATGCATGACCTCGGGGCATTAGCGGAGAGGGGATTAAGTCCAGTTTGTCCATATAAACGAGAGCAAACGTGGAGTCGACAGAACCTGCTACCAGAAGCTCTGACCAACGGGAGTGGCAGAGGAACATCAGCCGAACGAGAAGGACCATGCGAAAAGAGTTAACCTGATCCATTATATTATGCGGTATTATTTGGTAAATGGAATGAAGTGAATAACCAGTTAATAAACCAGACCTTTTGTAAACCTGTGTCCGGTCATTGGAGTCCTGTGAGTCTCTCAGCTACAAATTCTCCGACAGAGTCGGCAAGTGAAAATGTGCAACAGTTCTGTTCAACAATTGCAGTTTCTGCTGCAAATACGATAGAGCCAAGTCATGATGGCGCTCGTTGATGGCAATATTGGGATCATTTGCAGATCGTCGATGAGCTAGAAGATAATCTTCAGCCATAGCGTCCTTGAAACGTTCCCATAGATCCAATGGATTGTCGACTTCACTTTGTGTGAGGAGCACAACGAACAAATCCCTCATGGGTCTGGGAAGGCGTGTCCTCTCAGCATCCTCCAGAGTCTCGCGCCAGACAGCGTCTCCTTGCAGCAAACCCATTTCTCTGCAAGCGTCTTTGAATGTGGGTAGAATGACATTATCACACGTTCTCAGGACTTCGAACGAAGTCGGCCCTCTCACGTGGTGGAGGAGTAGTTGGAAATAGTACAGGTCACCAGTACGCGGCGAAACAGTGTAAACTCGTCCCAATATGTCATCCTCAAACATTCCAGGGTTGCCCTCCACCGGTCTGCCCTGTTTTCTTCGTTGCCATCTCTTCTTGGTCCATGTATAGAATCTCGGAACATCCACGTACAACAGTGTCTTAGCGAAATGGTCACGTCTGCAAAGATCCATAAACTCTGTCAACGTGGTTTTGGCCATATTGGGATTATTTCTTTGTTCACGAACGTTCCCAGCAAAAAATACCTGTTGTTCATTTGGCAGATGTACTCCTAAACGGATAACGGCCGGCTTCCTGTCATGTACTGAGAATCCAAGAATGGAGGCAACAGCCTCTGAAGGTCCAATGTATCTACCCGTCAAGTACTCCGTTATCTCGTCGTTTGTGCGCAGTGCATACGTAGCTTGATCGCTACCTTTCATGGCATACTTAATAACATACTTGATCGACTTTATAGAGCAGCATATTTCAACGTTGATGTGGCAATCAAACGTTTTCAGGAGATAGAGATTATGGGGAACAACCCACTGATTTGTAACAGGTCGTCATTGCCTCCCTTCTTGGTGCCCTTCAAATCCTCCCATTTCTGGGGATCTTCTTCTATATATGGGGTACGAATCGTCTCCGCACCGTGTGTACGGAGCATATGACCGCGGGTATCTGTGTCTGCATGCTCCATTCTTCCAGCATCCAGTTGCTGTGGAACAATATGGACCATGGATCATGTGCTTCAACACCAGTCTGTGTCCCTCTGGATCTTCATCGGGATCTGGTATTTCAGCTTGTACAAATCGATCATAGTCTTGTGGTCTCGGCTTTGAAGCTTCATCGAGCCACAGCAAACAGTGTATGTGAGGGAGACCTCGCTTTTGGTACTCCACACACACAACGTGAGCGATACAGTTCCCGAAGAAGCCTTCTGATCCAGTGAGGTATTTAATGAACACCGTTTTCTTCAACTCGAACACTCTCGCAATGAGATCCGGTCTGTCATTCTCACTTTGGTGAGGAAACAGGTTATTGGAGAATTCAGGCCACTTTGGATTACACGTCATAGTGATGAAGTAGGTCGCGTTAACATATTTTCTTATGTACATCATGGCATCTTGACATCGCTCCATCATATACCTCGGCCCCCCTACAAATGTCGATGACAGTAGTACGCGGCGTCCGATGTTGGACAAATCGTCATTGTCATTGAGAGCATCAGTGAAGCCACTGTATGTAGCAGACCTCAGCGATGCCTGGTTCAGTCTTATAAACGCCAATCTTGTGCCTTCCATTTTGGCTGCCATATCAACAAGATACTGCTGGAACAGACGCCCCCCTCTGAGGAGGTAGTTGAACTCATCCTCGTGGTTCATTATTCGGTAGGAGTAGTATTTCATGGCAGTCAATCTCCTGCCATTGGTCATGTTCATTTCGGGCTGCCATCCGTCATCTCCGAATGGGAAGAAGAGAACATACTGGAGTGCGTCGTAAGAACGGTGCAACTCAGAAATACTTTGCAGCGCTCCTCCTCTTGCTTTCAATACAATGTGACGCGCTGTAGCTTGAGGATCGACAGTATTCTTCACAACGACACCCACTTCATCAGCGATTTGACCATTGAACCTCCTCTCATGTTCACCAGCTGGTCTCCTGTTGGGATCAATAAGAACGAACGCCTCTGGCAAATTGCCTATTTCCTCGCGTGCCATGCGGAACGAGTGAACATAAGGATTCACTCGTCTCAGCACGGTCTCTAATGCTCCAACTACATCACGGTGAATACCAGCATTGGTGAGTATCCGCATCCTCAACTGTACGCTGTCATGTGGATTTAAGAAATAAATTTGGAGGAATTTCGGTTGTTCATCCGCATTTGGCAAGAAGGAACCGATACGATGATGTATTTGACCCTGAATTATGACCGATGGGCTCCATGCACCATGCCGAGGAGAAACTTGGCTTCCTCCAAATGATGTCATTTGAAATAGACAGTTGTATTGTCTGATGTTCCTGCGGAATTCGTTCGCTGTGGGTCCATCGCCGGCAAACAGATTGTGTAATTGATGGGGTAAAGGTCCCAGATTTCCCAAGGACACCTTTCCATTCGTGCAGCAAAAATGAGCTGTTTCACCTTGGAAAAGAAGCGCTCTACAATGTGGACAAATCTTGTCCATCGTACCGACGTCAGCAGAAGTGAAATTTCTTGCATTCTGCGCGTTTCTCTGCCTTGTCTCAAGAACTTCCCTTATCCTATCTCTTTCTCGCTGCTCCTGAAGACGCTGTGCCGTCTCCTCTGCAGATTCCGCATCTCTCCTCATACGATCCCTTTCTTGCTGCTCTTGATGGCGCTGTGACGTCTCCTCTGCAGATTCCGCATCCCTTCGCAAGCTGACTCTCTCTCGTTCCTCCTGAAGACGCTGCGCTCTCACCTCCTCCGTCTCAGCACTCCTTCTCATCCTTGCCCTTTGTCTTTGCAGCTGAAGGCGCTGTGACCTTTGCTCAGGCATTTCAGCATGTCGTCTCTTCCTTTGGCTTTCTCGTTGCTGCTGAAGACGTCGTGATCTCCCATCGTCTGTTTCAGCACCCCTCGGAGATACTGCTTCCGCACGAGAACTTGAAGGAATGTTGCTATTCGCGTCCATAGACGTGAGGTGTGATTCGTTGTCCGCGTCCGTAGCGCCGTCGGAGGGTTGATACGACATTCTTCCTACAAATAGTATTGTTTTTGTGCTATCGTTTTGCCGATCATCAAATGACAAATAAATTACATTGTGACAATTAAAGATTTCAAATAAACCTATTTAAAGTGTATGCGCATATAAATAATAAAAAAAATCGAAGAAATATCTCTCGGTAATTTCCTGAAACATTTTACTTCCGGGTAATAATGTTGAATGAAATAACGAAGATATATACTGTATGCCTGTTATTTTAGGCGGTGTATTTTCATATATCAATGTGGCGCGATTTTTTTAATATATCTTGAAGGAGCTGGGCTCCAACGCGAGTTGAAAGAATTGACGCGACCAAAGATGGAAATTCGTCCGAGTAGGTTTAATAAATGTATCACACTCAGGTACTCTGAAAAGCCCGTTTATCGGGCAGCAATATATATACACATTTATGTCGGGAAGTTTGCCCGGCAAAAGCTATACCGGGCATGCCCGGGTATCAAGGGCGAGCCTTGGAAAGGCGAGTCTGGACCTGCCCGGGCGTGTTTGGCTGCGGCCTGGCAAGTCGAGGCTGGGCGTGCCCGGGCGCTCTGGACGAGCACTGGAAAGACGATAGCGGGCATGCCCGGACGCTCTGGGCGAGCCCTGGAAAGGCGATAGCGGGCATGCCCGGACGCTCTGGGCGAGCCCTGGAAAGGCGATAGCGGGCATGCCCGGACGCTCTGGGCGAGCCCTGGAAAGGCGAGAGCGGGCATGCCCGGGAGGTTCGGACGTGCCCGGGAACAGTGAGTCCGGGCATGCCCGGGAGAGGCGCGTCTGGCCGTGTTCTGGCCGGTGCAAGGCGATTGTGTGCATCCAGTGGTAACCGCTATACACGCCCCTCCAGAATCGACCTGCACCGGCAGGGTCAATTTAAGGGGGGTCCGGATGACCCGGCCGAAGCGACCCCTGGAGGGTCGTGGGGAGGGGTCCGACGTGGTGGTGGGTGGTCGAGCGGGGGGAACTGTGGACGGGGGGCGGCCTCGCCGCGGAGGAAGGGCCAACCGTGGTGGTCGGTCGACGTCCATGTGCGCCGGTTTGAGGCGGTCCACAGAAATCCGGTCCGGCCGGCTGCCGAAGTCGACGATGAAAGACTTGTCACCCCGTCGCAGGACCCGGAAGGGCCCGTCGTACGGCGGCCGGAGTGGCCCCCGGTGTGCGTCATGACGCACAAAGACGTACTCCGCTGTGCGAAGCGCCGGGGGGACGTAGGACTGGGGGCCACCGTGGCGGGACGTCGGCACGGGGGCAAATCGTCGGGCGGCCTCCTGGAGGTCCGAGCGCTGGCGAGCGGTGGACCAGGGACTGGTAGCGTCGGGCACGAATTCGCCCGGGATGCGGAGCGGCTGGCCGTAGATGAGCTCGGCGGCGGACGCCTGGAGGTCTTCCTTGGGGGCCGTGCGAAGGCCCAAAAGGACCCACGGCAGCCGGTCGGCCCAACCGTCGTCCTGAAGGCCGGCCATGAGTGCGGCCTTCATGGAGCGGTGAAACCGCTCGCACAACCCATTGGCTTGGGGGTGGTAGGCTGTGGTGCGGTGCAGCGTGACCCCCAATGAACGGGCGACCACGCCCCAAAGCTCAGACGTGAACTGTGGGCCGCGGTCGGACGAGATGTCCGCTGGTGCGCCGAAGCGCGCGACCCAGGTGGCGATGAACGCCTGCGCCACGTCGGCGGTGGTGGTGGAGGTGAGGGGCACGGCCTCCGGCCACCTGGTGGTCCTGTCCACCATGGTGAGCAGGTGGGTGAACCCCCGCGAGGGGGGCAGGGGACCCACCAGGTCCACGTGGACGTGGTCGAAACGCCGTTCAGGCACGGTGAAAGGTGCCAGCGGGGCCTGGGTGTGGCGGTGGACCTTGGCTCGCTGGCAGGCCGTGCAGGCGTTGGCCCAGTCGCGGATGTTTCGTCGAAGGCCATGCCAGATGAAACGCGCTGACACCAGCTTCTGAGAAGCTTTCCGGCCCGGGTGAGAAAGGCCGTGGATGGAGGCGAAGATGCGGCGCTGCCAGGAAACGGGCACGTTGGGGCGTGGCTGGCCCTGGGAGACGTCGCAGAGCAGGACGGTGCCCGCGAAGGGGATGTCGGCCAGGCGGAGGCCCGTGTCCGCCGCGCGGAGTGCCTCCACCGAGGCGTCGGTGGTCTGGTCGGCCGCCATGAGCGCGAAGTCCACGCCGAGGTGGACCGCGTTCGCGCTGGCCCGCGAAAGGCAGTCGGCCACGGCGTTGTCTTTGCTGGCGACGTGCTGGATGTCCGTGGTGAACTCCGCCATGGCGGAGAGGTGGCGCTGCTGGCGGGCCGACCACGGCTCCATGACCTTAGCCATTGCGTAGACCAACGGCTTGTGGTCGATGAAAGCCGTGAACGGGCGGCCCTCCAGGAGGTGTCGGAAATGGCGAACGGCCAGGAATAGCCCGAGCAGCTCGCGGTCGAAAGTGCTGTAGTTTAACTCGTTCGGCCGGAGTTGCCGGCTGAAAAAAGCGAGTGGCTGCCAAACCCCGTCCACCCATTGCTCATGGACGGCACCCACCGCGTAGTTGGAGGCGTCCGTAGTGAGGGCGATGGGCGCGTTGAGCACCGGGTGAGCCAGCAGCGTTGCGTCGGCGAGGGCCCGTTTGGTGCTGGTGAAGGCCACGTCCATGGCCGCGGACCAAACAATGTCATGCTTGGCCGGCTTGCCCCGGAGGGCCTCGTAAAGGGGCCGCATGAGCTGAGCAGCGCGGGGCACGAATCGGTGATAAAAATTCACCATGCCGAGGAACTCTTGGAGGGCCTTGATGGAACGGGGACGCGGGAACGTGGTGATGGCCTCGACCTTGGTCGGCAGCCGCATGGCCCCGGTCTTGGTGATGCGGTGGCCCAAAAAGTCAATGGTCGTCGCGCAGAAGTGGCATTTGACCGGGTTGACAACTAAGCCGTGCTCGCTGAGGCGACCGAACAGTGTTCGGAGGTGGAGGAGGTGCTCGGCGCGGGACGTGCTGGCGACGAGGATGTCGTCCAGATAGACGAAAAGAAACGGCAGGTCGCGCAGCACGCCGTCCATCAAGCGCTGGAACGCCTGGGCCGCGTTCTTGAGGCCAAACGGCATACGCAAAAATTCGAACAGGCCGAACGGCGTGATGATGGCCGTCTTCGGGACGTCGGCCGCCCGGACAGGTACCTGGTGGTAGCCCCGTATCAGTTCAATTTTCGAAAAGATGACCCGTCCTGCCAAACGGGCGGAAAAGTCCTGAATATGCGGGATCGGGTACCTGTCGGGGGTGGTAGCATCATTGAGACGGCGGTAGTCACCACACGGGCGCCATCCACCCCCCGGCTTTGGCACGATGTACAGTGGCGAGGCCCACGCGCTATCGGAGCGCCGCATGATGCCAAGGTGCTCCAACGCGTCGAATTCGGCCTTCGCCACGGCGAGCTTGGCTGGGTCGAGGCGGCGGGCCCTGGCGTAGACCGGCGGGCCCGTAGTGGGTATGTGGTGCTCGATCCCGTGCCGCACCGCGACGGCCGAAAACGTCGGCCGCGTGAGAGCCGGGAATTCCACGAGCAGGCGAGCGAACTCGTTCGTTGCCGGGAGGGCGCACGCCAGTTCGGTCGGCGCGGAGCTGCTCATTGTGCACGCCAGGGAGCTGAAGGTCTCGGCGTGGACAAGGCGACGTCGTTTGACGTCGACCAGCAGCCCGTGCGCGCAGAGGAAGTCGGCGCCCAGCAAAGCCACGGGGACGCTGGCGGTAACAAAAGTCCATTGAAAGCGCTGGCTGCCGAAGCAGAGGGTGACGACGCGTGGGCCGAAAGTGCGTATGGCCAAGCCATTAGCAGCGACCAAAGAGGGGCTGCAAACTGCGTCCAGCCTGTCCTGCTCGGAGGCGGGTATGACGCTTAGTTGGGCGCCGGTGTCGCACAGGAAACGCCGCCCAGACGCTTTGTCCCGAATAAACAGCAAGTTGCCCGAGTGGCCGGCGCTCATGGCTGGGAATGAACGCCGGCCCGGCCATTTCCCGACCTGCCGAAAGTGCACGGGGGCCGGCACGTCCGAGCCTTGTGTCCGAACCTGGCGTGGTAATAACACCACGCCCGGTCAGGTGGAGGCCCCGGCCGTCATGTCGGATGCGGGCGGTGCGGCGTGGCGGCCGCCAGTTGCACCGGCAGTTCGGCCTCCAACCGCGCAGGGCGCTCGGGCGTCGTGGGCATCGCCTCGGACGGCGGCGGGCTCCAGGTAACCGCGCCAATGTGCTGGCCCGCCGAGGAGATCTTATAGTCTTCCCTGGCGAGGGCGCGGGAATCCGTGATCAACGTGCCAGCCAGGGCGAGGCGTACCGGGTGAGGCAGCTGGCGAAGGAACAGCTCGCGGAACAGAAAATCCGGAGAGTGCTCACCGAGCAACGAGAGCATATAGTCCATGCGCTCGGACGGGCGCATGTCGCCGAGCTCGGGCAGGTCAAGCAGGCGCCGTGCGCGTGCTGCCGGTGAGAGGGCGAAAGCGTCGAGGAGGAGTGTCTTCAGCGCGTCGTATTTGTCAGCAGCCGGCGGGTGCTGGAGGAGGCTCAAGGCGTGGGCCGCGGTGGCGGAACCGAGCGCCGCCACAACATGGTGTAAGCGGGTGTCGTCCGCGGTGATGCCTCGCAGGGCGAACTGAGAGTCCGCCTGAGCGAACCAAACAGCCGCGTGAGCCTCCCAGAAGGTAGGCAGTTTAAGCGTCACTGCCGTATCCATGTCGGTAGGTCACCAATGAAGGAGCTGGGCTCCAACGCGAGTTGAAAGAATTGATGCGACCAAAGATGGAAATTCGTCCGAGTAGGTTTAATAAATGTATCACACTCGGGTACTCTGAAAAGCCCGTTTATCGGGCAGCAATATATATACACATTTATGTCGGGAAGTTTGCCCGGCAAAAGCTATACCGGGCATGCCCGGGTATCAAGGGCGAGCCTTGGAAAGGCGAGTCTGGACCTGCCCGGGCGTGTTTGGCTGCGGCCTGGCAAGTCGAGGCTGGGCATGCCCGGGCGCTCTGGACAAGCACTGGAAAGGCGATAGCGGGCATGCCCGGACGCTCTGGGCGAGCCCTGGAAAGGCGATAGCGGGCATGCCCGGACGCTCTGGGCGAGCCCTGGAAAGGTGATAGCGGGCATGCCCGGACGCTCTGGGCGAGCCCTGGAAAGGCGAGAGCGGGCATGCCCGGGAAAGACGAGACCGGGCGTGCCCGGGAGGTTCGGGCGTGCCCGGGAACAGTGAGTCCGGGCATGCCCGGGAGACGCGCGTCTGGCCGTGTTCTGGCCGGTGCAAGGCGATTGTGTGCATCCAGCGGTAACCGCTACAATCTCTGCAATTTCCCGTGTGTGCGTGAATGTTCTCAATTATTTATTTTACCGAGTCTAAAACCATCGATAAAAATGAAATCAGATGGAAGCGGTAATAATAATAAAAATCGAAGAAATATCTCTCGGTAATTTCCTGAAACATATTTTTGCCGATCATCAAATGACAAATAAATTACATTGTGAAAATTAAAGATTTCAAATAAACCTATTTAAAGTGTATGCGCATATAAATAATAAAAAAAATCGAAGAAATATCTCTCGGTAATTTCCTGAAACATATTTTACTTCCGGGTAATAATGTTGAATGAAATAACGAAGATATATACTGTATGCCTGTTATTTTAGGCGGTGTATTTTCGTATATCAACGTGGCGCGATTTTCTTCCCGTTTTTTTTCAACCGAGTCTAAAACTATGTTAGCGACTGTGAAAAATGAAACGATATATCGAATTTGATTTGAAATAAAGCTGGGAGAGAGAGCAAGACACCACGGGCCTACAAAACAGGCCTCAAAGCTATGCGAGTTAATAAAATGGTGGATATTACTACTCTCTCAAAGGGGTAAGCCACGCCCCCGGACCGATCGAATGTTACACACAAACACGCAAGATTTCAATTTTATAAATATATATAGATATATAGATATAGATATAGATATATATGTATATATATATATATATATATATATATATACAGTATATATATATATATATACATATATATATATATATATATATATATATATATATATATATATATATATATATATATATATATATATATATATATATATATATATATATATATACACACACACACACACTTCATACCTCTTTACAATTATTATTTCACAAATGTTATGTAATGTCATGTAACAAATGCAATGATTACCACTACTGCTTACACTAACTATTACCACTAAGGATGCGGTTATGGTTACCACTGCTGCTTACACTAACATTTACCGCTAAGAATGCGGTTATGATTACACTACTGCTTACACGAACTATTACTGCTGAGGATGCGGTTATGATTACTACTGCTTACACTAACTATTACCGCTAAGGATGTGATTATGATTACCACTGCTGCTTACACTGACGTTTACCGCTAAGAATGCAGTTATGATTACACTCCTGCTTACACAAACTATTACCGCTGAGGATGCAGTTATGATTACTACTGCTTACACTAACTATTACCGCTAAGGATGTGATTATGATTACCACTGCTGCTTACACGAACTATTACCGCAAAGGATGTGTTTATGGTTACCACTGCTGCTTACACTAACTATTGCCACTAAGGATGCGGTTATGGTTACCACTGCTGCTTACACTCACTATTACCACTAAGGATGCGGTTATGATTACACTACTGCTTCTACTAACTATTACCGCTAAGGATGCGGTTATGGTTACCACTGCCGCTTACACTAACTATTACCGTTAAGGATGCTGTGTTGCCTTTAAGGCATTTAGTTAACTTTCTAAATGTCATATGTAAATATTTTAAATATTTTATTGTGGAAAATGAGAAGTGAATAGCTTACTTAAATGCTTAACAAAGTCTTTTGTAGGATTTGTATTAGTTTCACTCATGTGATGCAACGATGTCACTTCCTGTTTGGTCACTTCCTGTTTGGCTCTTCCTGTTTGGCTCTTCCTGATTCTTCTGAGGCAAGAGATAGACATGTGCTGCATGCTCCCAGTGCAATCCATTCGCATCCATTGTCAATCACATTAAAGCAATGCTGTAAGTTGGTTTATTTGACATTGGACATGTTAGGGTTCATGTGTGGGTGATTATTTCATTGAAAATTACATTTACGAATTATAAGATGTTTTAGGAACAGATTATTTACAATTGTGTACGGGCTCACAGCACTGCCATTGCCCTTGGAGGCTGGTTCCAATAGTGCAATATTCTTATTTACATCTATGTACAATGGAAGAACGACACTGAATGTATTTTCTGTATTGTTTTATTTACAGTTTTTACCACAACATCTTGATGGAGAAGAGTGACAGTAAATGGTGAAACTTACTACGAATCTGTCTTCATTAGATACAGTTTAGCTTGGTGTTTAGTCGGTTCCAACACTGCACGAGAACATTATCGTAAAAAAGCAGCAATCGATGTTTTGAAGTGGTCGAGATGGCATCAAGAGATGGCGGCAAGTCATCTGTATCCAGTGCTAGGACCAGCAAAACATCGTCATCTTCGGGAAGTGTGGCTCGTGCCCGGGCCAGAGCAGAAGCTGCCAAGGTGAGAGCGTCATATGCTAACCAAGAGGCTAAACTGAAAATAGAAAAGGCTGCGAGAGAAGCAGAAAGGATCACAAGAAATGCTCAAAATCAGTTGGAAACAGTAAGAATAGACACAGAGTTGGAAGTGCTAATGCTACATCGAGAAGCTGATGCGGCCGTGGTGGAGGCACAAGTGCTGGAAACTGCCGAAGTAATTTATACTGTAGCTGAAAATGAAAAATCAGAATCGGAGAGGGTGAAAGTTGAACGCACCAATGATTATGTCCAATCACAAATTGACCTTCAGTATCGTTCATCCTCCCCACTCTTATCGGCCTTACCTGTCGCTTCCCCATCCCACGCAGTATCACATGACAGCTTCGTGACATGGTGTCCACCTGTGGAAGACATTTCACAATTACAACCTATCAACAACAAACAAAAGTCCGAAAAAGCTGACAGTGTGTACTTACCTGCACCAAACTTACCTGTTCCGATTAAAGTTGAGACAAAGTCTGAGATCAAAAGAACAAACCCCGTCATAAACGTACATGCTCAGCCATATGTTCCCCGACATATTCCTCCAGCTGGCAGACCACCTCTGGCGGAGCCTTTGGCACAGTATTTGGCACGACGAGACCTTGTCAATTCAGGACTGTACCAATTTGATGATAAGCCGGATAATTACCATGCATGGCACTCCTCATTCATCAATGCAGCTGGCGAAGTTCAGCTGACAGAAACTCAAGAATTGGACCTCATGACTAAATGGCTGGGAAAGGAATCTGGCGAAGAGGTGAAACGCATACACTCAGTGCATGTCAGCAACCCCGATCTGGCTTTACGCAAAGCATGGGAGAGATTACGTGAGTGCTATGCTGCCCCTGAAATCATCGAACAGTCACTGTTTCAGCGTTTGGACAGTTTTCCTAAGATTCAAGCCAAGGACCACTCCAAATTATGTGAACTTGGGGATTTGCTTATGGAGATCCAAGGCGCCAAAGAAGACGAATATCTCACTGGCTTAGCATATCTGGACACTTCCCGTGGAATTGGACCAATCGTGGACAAGCTTCCATATGGGCTTCAGGAGAGGTGGGTGTCTTCTGGATCATCGTACAAAGAAGGGAACGATGGTCGCTTCCCTCCCTTTAAGTATTTTTGCAACTTGGTGTGCCATGAGGCGAAAAGGCGAAACGACCCTATACTAGCTTTATTTATCAAAGCAGCACCACAACACCCACAAAACCAGACAGCTCCATTGTGAAGAGTTTTAACACCAACAAACCCATCTTAGTGCACAAAATGGATGTTTCTACAACCAATGATGACCCTAACAAGAACTGCCCATTACACAATAAACCCCACCCTCTTAAAAGATGCAGAACCTTCAGAAATAAACTCCTCGACGACCGAAAGGCCTTTCTCAAGGAGAAAGAAATATGTTTCAAATGCGGTTCTTCGATCTCCCATCTTGCCAAAGACTGCAAGTCCTCCGTGAAGTGCTATGAGTGCGACAGCACCAATCATGATGCGGCCATGCATCCTGGCCCATCACCTCAAACCTTCAAGGCTCCTCCACCATCACAAGAGAACGGCGGGGAGCGAGAAGTTCATTCTAACACGGCTGTTGTCAGAACAAACTGCACAGAAGTTTGCGGTCCAGGTCAGTGGAGTCGCTCATGCTCAAAGATCTGCCTCGCAAAGATATACCTAGAGGGTTCCAAGGACATTGCCATCAAAGCCTATGTAATTCTGGACGACCAGAGCAATCGCTCATTAGCCAGACCAGAGTTCTTTGAGATGTTCAGTGTGGAGAGCAAAACATTCTCATACCATCTCAGAACTTGCTCTGGCATTGTGGAAACATCCGGCAGGAGGGCAGAAGGATTTCAGATCGAGTCACTCGACGGCAAAGTTCTAATCTCTCTCCCACCACTCATTGAGTGTCCTCAGATCCCGAACAATCGGTCCGAGATTCCAACGCCAAGCGCAGTTCTACACCAGTCTCATCTCCTTCACATTGCCAAACATATCCCAGAACTGGACCCAGAAGCAGAAATACTCCTGCTACTTGGAAGAGATGTCCTTAGGGCACACAAGGTCAGGCAGCAGGTCAACGGACCACATAACGCCCCCTTTGCCCAACGTCTGGATCTGGGCTGGGTAGTAATAGGAGAGGTGTGCCTGGGTAATGTACATAAGCCAACAGTCAACACGTTCAAGACCAACATGCTGGACACTGGTCGCCACTCAATTTTTCAACCCTGTACAAGCTTCATGCATGTCAAGGAGATGCAACAAAGCTTTAACAGGCCTGGCAAAGCACATGAGAGGATGCTGGGACAGACAGTGTTCAACCGTACTGAGCATGACAACAAACCTGCTCCATCAGTGGAAGACACCATCTTCTTAGAGATAATGGACAAAACGGTACAGAGGTACCTCAGTGAGCAGGGATGCAGCTGGGAATTCAACCCGCCACATACTTCTCATATGGGAGGCTCTTGGGAGCACATGATCGGCGTGGCCAGAAGAATCCTTGATTCAATATTTCTACAGCAAAACACTCGCCTGACTCACGAAGTGCTTTGCACATTAATGGCAGAGGTCACAGCCATCATGAATGCACGACCACTCCTACCTGTGTCTGCGGGTTAGGGTTAGGGTTAGGGTGCTAGCTTAGGGCCTATTTTAAGAAATTTTAACTTGGCTTAATTTACGTTTTCACAGTATGTGTGTAGTCTTCTAACTTCAGTCGCTGTCAGGACTGGTTCTCTCCGGGCACTGCGGCTTCCTCCACCAGAAGAAGTTAGCTTGCAGTAAGATCATTGCCGACAGATCAGACAATAGCGCCGTTTCAACGGCAATGTGTGACTGTCATTAATCAAACCATGCCGATGGCGCTGATTGGCTGACATAAGCTGATCGCTGATTGGTCAGCTCACAAAATTTCGCAAATTCAGACCTAAAATGACACCATTTGCATTCTGGATGAGATTAAAATTGATAAAATTTACTTCTTGATTAATTCGGTGAATTCCGTCTCAACTTCGGATATTTCCGGCCGTGATAAACTATCCCCTATGGCCGCGAGATTTCTAAAAAAATAATTCTTCGTCAATTTTAGAATATTTGACGCCGTTTTCACCCTCCGAAATGTGTAATAAGCTTTTTTGAAGTATTTTTTCAAATGCTCGAATCTCATTGGTTCCGGTGTTTGGTGACGATTTTCGTTGAAGATAACGAGGTTGGTCTTAAAGTATTTTTGTTACAAATTAGAGGTGCATAAGAATGTGAATCAAACAAAGACGGGTGAAACAAACTCCTATGGAACTTTTTCAAATTTGTTATGCATACTTCCGCATCCGCAAGATGGCGGCCTCCATTGAGCGATTTGGTGCGTCAAAGCTTCGAAATTCTCAAGCCAAGGGATCCAGCATAATCTGTTTTTTCAACATAATACGTACGCGTTCATTGACAACACCGGCTTCACCGGCTATGACTCTGTCTTCATTAGATACGGTTTAGCTTGGTGTTTAGTCGGTTCCAACACTGCACGAGAACACTATAGGTAGATGTTCGGGGATGTTAGGGGGAGAAGAGAAAATCTAAGAAATAAGCAATACAGCGAAGGAAAGAACTTAAATTCACAAAACACCGATGAGGGGGAGGGAAGCCTAGAGAGGAGAGAGACCAGGCCGCACACGCGGTGCGAACAGAAAACGATTAATTATACACAAGTTTGCACGAATTGCAAATCAACACCAACTAGAAACTCACATTAACACATGCACAATAAAATAACGAGGGGAAAAAATACTTTAACCTTGCTGCAGTGCAGAGGTCGAAGTCGATTCCTTGCTTCAATTGAATTGGAGAATTGAATTGAATTGAATGATGGTTATGAAGAAGTTTCATCAACATCTTGTGTGTAGTTTCGTAGAAGAGAGCAAATAGGTATTTTCGGGGGTCAAAACACTGCGCCGTAATGCCCTTTAATGATTGCAAATTTTGATGCCGTCAATACACCTTCGTTAGGCATCAGATGTGGAGCTTATGGCCAAGTTTCATCAAAACCGTGTGTTTGGTTCAAGCGATAATGACTGAAGTGTTTACAGACTGACTGACTGACTCTGTCAGTCACTCACTCACTGACTGAATGACTTACCGATTGACTGACTCACTGACTGACTGATTCACTTACTGACTCACTCACTTACTGACTCACTGACTGACTGACTGACTCACTCACTCACTGACTGAATGACCGACTGACTGACTCACTAACTGAATGACTGACAGATTGACTGACTCACTGACTGACTGATTCACTTACTGACTCACTCACTTACTGACTCACTGACTGACTGACTCACTGACTGACTGAATGACCGACTCACTGACTGAATGACTGACAGATTGACTGACTCACTGACTGACTGATTCACTTACTGACTCACTCACTGAATGACTCACTGCTTCACTCACTTTTTTTCTTTTTTTTTCTTCTTTTTTTGTATACTGAATCGAGGCTCGTGAAAGAGCTAACATTTACTTCACAAACAAATCAACCAGACAAACAAAATATATAAAAAGAGGGAGCGGAAAACAAGATGGGGAGAGAAGGGGAAGCACACAAACACAACATTTGAGAGCAGGGAGATGTGTGGAAGGGAGAGGGCTTGGGGGGAGGAGGTGTGGGAAGGGGGGGATGGGGGGGAGGGAGAAGTATAAAACACAAGGACACCAAGGACTTCCAGGACAGAAGTTGGTATTTCAAAAAAGTGGAATTGGGGTGAAATTAGCGGGGGTAGAAAAGATCAAGGTTTTGGATGGGGGAAGATAAGAGATGGTGGTGAACAGCTGTTTTAAAGACCTGGAGGGTGGAGTGGGATTGAAGAGAGTGAGGGAGTTTGTTCCAGAGGTGGGAGAAAAGAGGAATGAAGGAGTGAAGGTGAGCAGAGAGTTTTGATTTTGGCAGTTTGACCATAAGAGGGTTGCAGGCAGATCTTGTGCGACCTGTAGGAATATTTGCGGGACAGAGCCCAGAGAGAGCTGGGGGGGAAAGGCCAGAGAGGAGTCGGTAGAAGACGGAAAGACCACCAACCTGCCTGCGGTGAGTGAGTGAGAGGCCCTTGGAGTTAGCTTCATCGCGGGAGATTCCAATGATTCTGAATGCTTTGGTTTCAACAGCGTGAAGACGAGCTAGGTGTGAGGCAGGAGCACCAGCCCAGAGGGGAGAGCAGTATTCCATTGAGCTGCGGATGAAAGCCTTGTATGTGGTGAGGAGCTCAGGTGTGCCAAGGAAGGACTTCGCATGACGGAGGATGCCCAGTCGGCGACTGGCTTTGGAGGCCAGATTTGAAATGTGGTTTTCCCAGGAAAGATCATGGCAGATAGTCTGACTGAATGACCGACTGACTGACTCACTGACTGAGTGACTGAATCACTGACTGACTCACTGAGTCACTCACTGACTCACTCACTGACTGACTCACTGATTCACTCACTGACTCACTCACTATCTGACTCTCTGAGTCACTCACTGACTCACTCACTGACTGACTCACTGATTCACTCACTGACTGAATGACTGACTGACTGACTCGCTGACTGAGTGACTGAATCACTGACTGACTCACTGTCTGACTCACTGACTGACTCTCTGAGTCACTCACTGACTCACTGACTGAATGACCGACTGACTGACTCACTGATTGACTGACTCACTCACTGTCATGTATGAAGCTGCAAATATTCACCGTTGTATCCCTACACCGTGACCGCATTGTATCCCGATGCCCCAGCTCGGATGGCGCTTCAGTAAATCGGGCCTGTATCGGCAGAGTCAATAAACGTGTGCTGCAATCGATCGTAGTCTGTTGAGATACCTTACATGGCGACGAGGATAAACATCTAGACCATGACTTATTTCGGCCATATCGATGAATTTGACCCTCATGAGGGAGATTTTGACACGTATTCCGAGCGGTTGTCTTTCTACTTCGAGGCGAACGACATCGCGACCGAAGCCCAGATGAAGGCCGTCTTCCTGTCCGTTTGCGGAGGTAAGACGTTCACACTCGTTAAAAACCTGATTCGACCTCGGACAATCCAGGAGCTCACGTATGCAGAGCTCAAGGCCGCTTTGAAGGAACATTGTAATCCATCTCCTTCAGTCATCCTGTGTCGGTTTAATTTTTACATGTGCAGACAGCAGCAAGGTCAGTCGATCGCAGACTTCATTGCACACCTAAAAAAAATGTCACATCTGTGTGAGTATGGGGACACGATTGATGACATGCTCTGTGATTTGCTGGTGGTTGGCATGTCCGATGACCGCACTCGTTTACGCCTGCTTGCTGAGAGAAGACTGACTTTCCAAAATGCCAGAGACACCGCCATTTCCATGGAAAGTGCTGAACGCAACGCTACAAGCATCGGTGCCACTCGCTCGACTGGTACAAGCCCTGCTGTGAATCGGTTGGATCATGTTCAGCCAAAACATTGGAACAAGGCTCCTCGTTAGAAGCCAGTGCAGTCTCAAACACACAACAAATGTTTTCGGTGCAACGGAAAGCACCCTCCGGAGACGTGTCAGTTCAAAGATGCCACCTGCCATTTCTGTTCGAAAACTGGCCATATTGCTCCAGCTTGCATCACTCGCAAATCGGGAAAAGGGAAAGCTGCTGACAAGAAGATTCATCAGTTTATCGGTTCGGAGGAACCTGAGTTTGACCAGGTGAGCTCTGTTTCCGACAACTCAGAATCGTATGACCTGTTTCATATTGATTCTCACCATAAGCGGGACCCTCTTCTTGCCACTGTTGTCGTCAACAATCGACCATTGCAAATGGAGGTCGACACTGGTGCGGCCGTCTCGCTCATCATCCATGTTGTTTTCACAAACCTGTGGAGTGATGCTGACCGACCCCATCTGAAACCTTCTACCTATGGACTCTCCACCTATACAGGCGAGAAGATTGTTCCCTGCGGTACATGTGACGTCACGGTGGGCTACGATAACCATGAGTTTCACCTACCCCTGATCGTCATTCCTGGAAAGGGCCCTTCCTTACTTGGCAGGAACTGGTTGAGCATAATACAACTGAAGTGGAAAAGCATTCATCAACTCCGGGCAGCCAACGTTTCTCCTACCGCAGCATACACACTCAAAAATGTGCTGGATACGTACCCGGATGTCTTCAAGGATGAGCTTGGAACCTTGAAAGGACATACGGCTAAGCTCGGTGTTGACAGGGATGCCAATCCTATATTTTGCAGAGCTCGTCCAGTCCCTTTCGCCCTGCGGGAGCGGATTGACAAGGAACTGGATCATCTTGAAAATCTGGGGATCATCGAGCAAATCCAGTATGCCGAATGGGCGGCGCCCATCGTTCCGGTCATAAAATCGGACCAGTCCATCCGCATATGTGGAGATTATAAAATGACCGTGAACAAGTGTTCTTCATTGGATAAATATCCAATCCCGAGGATCGAAGACCTCTATGCTCGTCTCATGGGAGGCAAGACTTTTACGAAGCCGCTTGGACGAAAATTCGAAACAGTATCTTACCATCAACACACATCGTGGGTTGTACAGGTACCACCGACTCAGTTTTGGAGTGAAATCTGCACCTGGAATTTATCAGCGTGTCATGGACAGTTTGTTTGCCGCCGAACGCAACGTTGTTTGTTACCAGGATGATATTCTGGTTACTGGTCGTGTGGACGCGGAACATCTACAAAACCTGGATAGAGTTCTGAAGAAGATTTCGGACTCCGGCCTACGTTTGTGTCGAGACAAGTGCAAGTTTATGGTGCCATCAGTCACGTACCTGGGTCATACGATTGATGCCGAGGGTCTACACCCGACAGATGAGAAAGTCCGAGCTATCAAGGATGCTCCTGCTCCACGAGACGTGACCGAATTGAAGTCATACCTCGGTTTGCTTCAGTTCTATGGTCGTTACATCCTGAATGTGACCGACGTTTTGGGCCCCCTTTATCGGTTTTGAGGAAAGGAGTCTACTGGAGCTGGGGGTCTACTGAACAATCAGCATTCCAGACCTCTAAGGATCTGCTCAAATCGTCCAATGCTCTCGTTCATTTTGATCCAGATAAGGATCTTGTGCTGACATGCGATGCCTGTCAGTATGGAGTGGGGAGTGTATTATCACACGTGATGCCTGATGGTATGGAAAGACCGGATGCATTTGCATCCAGAACGTTGTCCTCGGCAGAGAAGAACTATTCCCAACTTGACAAGGAAGGATTGGGAATCGTTTTCAGCGTCAGCAAATTTCGCCAGTACCTTCTTGGACATCATTTCACGATTCGCACTGATCACAAGCCGCTGATCAGTCCGTTTGGTCCAACTAAGGCGATATCTGACACACTACCGCCCAGGATCACCCGCTGGTCCCTGTTTCTCGCTGCTTATGACTACACCATATGTTATAAGCCCGGTTCGTCTATCACAAATGCAGATGCCATGAGTCGGTTACCCCTTCCAGAATCCGTTGATGATTCGCCTACACCAGGATCCATTATCGCACTGATGGATCATCTGGAAGATTGTGCTGTCGATTCCGGCCAGATCCGCACTCATACTCGACGAGACCCCGTTCTGTCCAGAACTGTCCAGGCTGTACAGCTTAGATGGCATTTGCTACCTGAGGGTGACCCAGCTTTTGTGGCTTTTACAGCACGTAAAAACGAACTCAGCATGGAAAATGGTTGCCTACTCTGGAGATGCCGTGTCGTGATCCCGGAAAATCTGCGTTCCAGGGTCATGGATGAAATCCATGACTGTCACCTCGGGATTGTGAAGATGAAGTCACTCGCCAGAAACTATGTGTGGTGGCCGAATCTTGATGCTGATATCGAACATAATGTTCGACATTGTTACCCCTGCCAGAGCACCCGGAATACACCTGTGAAAGCGCCACTGCATCCCTGGGAATGGCCCAGCGAACCGTGGCATCGCCTCCATCTTGATTATGCCGGGCCTATTAACGGCAGCATGATTCTAATAATTACGGACGTGCACACAAAATGGATCGATGCCTATGTGACGCGTGGTACTACGTCAGCCATTGTCATCGAAAGACTCAGACGCTGTTTCGCCACTCATGGTCTGCCCAGGATGATCGTGAGTGATAACGGTTCGTGTTTTTCCAGTCCCGAGTTTGCCGAGGTCACACGTCGGAACGGCATCAAACAAAAGTTTGTCAGCCCACATCACCAGGCTTCAAATGGCTTGGCCGAACGATCCGTGGGAATCATCAAATCCGGATTGCAGAAACTTCAGGAGGGAACCCTGGAAACAAAGCTTTCTCGTCTCCTGTTCAAATACCGCATCACACCACAATCAACAACCGGTGCAGTTCCGTCTGAGTTATTGATGAAACGACACCTGAGATCGACACTTGACAATCTCAAACCAGACATATCATCAAACGTTTATCAGAGCCAGCTTAATCAAAAGTTGGTGCACGATAAGACGTCCAACAGTCGCTGTAGCAACATTGGAGATCCAGTGTTTGCCCGAAATTTTGGTGCAGATGCGACGTGGCTACCGGGGGACATCATCGAGAAGCCAGGTCCAGTCCTACCTGATTCACCTGCAGGACGGCCACGAAATTCGTCGACATCAGGACCACATAACCTACCGTCACTGTGAGTCGATAGAGCCTGCAGCATCGTCACAGTCAGGACAACAGTTCGACCCACCACTGCCGGAGATCGTCGTGGCCGCTCCAGCCGGCTCGGATGCCCCGAAAACCTCTGCGAATGCTGCACCCTTCGTGGAGACCAAAGGAATCACCTCGGACTCTGTATCCACTGGTACACCGCGACCCAAAGGAATCACCTCGAACTCTGTATCCACTGGTCCACCGCGACCCAAAGGAATCACCTCGGACTCTGTATCCACTGGTACACCGCGACGCTCAATGCGTGAGAGAAAAGCACCCGACCGGTTGAATCTTTGAAGATGCTTTTTTTCACGTTGACACATGTTCTATTTTCACGTTGACACATGTTCTATTTTCACGTTGACACATGTTCTATTTTTACGTTGACACATGTTCTATTTTAACAAACACATGTTCTATTTTCACGTTGACATATGTTCTATTTTAACATTGACACACGTTATATTTTCACGTTGACACACGTTCTATTTTCACGTTGACACACGTTCTATTTTCACGTTGACACACGTTCTATTTTCACGTTGACACACGTTCTATTTTTACGTTGACACATGTTCTATTTTTACGTTGACACACGTTCTATTTTTACGTTGACACACGTTCTATTTTAACGATGACACATGTTCTATTTTCACGTTGACACATGTTCTATTTTCACGTTGACACATGTTCTATTTTCACGTTGACACATGTTCTATTTTAACATTGACACATGTTCTATTTTCACGTTGACACATGTTCTATTTTCACGTTGACATATGTTCTATTTCCACGTTGACACACGTTCTATTTTCACGTTGACACATGTTCTATTTTCACGTTGACACACGTTCTATTTTCACGTTGACATATGTTCTATTTTCACGTTGACACACGTTCTATTTTCACGTTGACATATGTTCTATTTTCACGTTGACACATGTTCTATTTTCACGTTGACACACGTTCTATTTTCACGTTGACACACGTTCTATTTTCACGTTGACACATGTTCTATTTTCACGTTGACACATGTTCTATTTTCACGTTGACACATGTTCTATTTTCACGTTGACACATGTTCTATTTTCACGTTGACACATGTTCTATTTTCACGTTAACACACATTCTATTTTCACGTTGACACATGTTCTATTTTCACGTATTTTCATTATTCTCATAATCGTTTGCACATATTTTCACATGTTTTGGAAATGTTGCTTTTGAAATGTCAATTTTGGAAATCTAGCACGTATTGCTCTTGGTAATTTTGGACTTAAAGGGGAGGATGTCATGTATGAAGCTGCAAATATTCACCGTTGTATCCCTACACCGTGACCGCACTGTATCCCTACGCCCCAGCTCGGATGGCGCTGCAGTAAATCGGGCCTGTATCGGCAGAATCAATAAACGTGTACTACAATCGATCGTAGTTTGTCGAGATACCTTACACTCACTGAATGATTAACTGACTGTCTGACTGTCTGACTAACTGACTGACTGACTGACTTACGCATACTGCTCGATCACATAAGCTCACCGGACTAATGTCCAGTTGAGCTACCAGTACCTAAAGATTTACTAAATCACTTATTATTAAGGGCAGTGCTAATTTTTTAATATAAATATATATGACGTTAATATTTTTGAAAAGCGTAAGCAAAAGTAAGCAAAAGGAGACATTCAGGTGACGATATGGTACAAATGACGCCATCACGCTTCGTTTCGTTTGCGATGCGTTTGCGATGCGATGTTTGCGTTTGCGATGATGACACGACGTCACCACGCTTTCACTTGCTTGAGAAGACGCATGACGCTACCACGCTTCAGCTTGCTTATGATGACGCCACCACGCTTCAGCTTGCTTGAGAAGACGCATGACGCTACCACGCTTCAGCTTGCTTATGATGACGCCACCACGCTTCAGCTTGCTTGTGATGACGCCACCACGCTTCAGTTTGTGATGACGCCACCACGCTTCAGCTTGTGATGACGCCACCACGCTTTAGCTTGCTTGTGATGACGCCACCACGCTTTAGCTTGCTTGTGATGACGCCACCACGCTTCAGCTTGCTTGTGATGACGTCACCACGCTTCGGCTTGCTTGTGGTGACGCCTCCACGCTTCAGCATGCTTGTGATGACGCCACGACGCCACCGCTTGTTTGCATTGACGAAATGTTCACGTCTAGCGTGGTTGTCAGGTCCTTGACGCGATTGTAAATGCGGACTGGAGCTCAGGTTTTGTGCGTTTTCCTTGGTTGCCTGCACCACCTTACGACGGACTGCTCAGCGTCACTCCGAAAAGAACAGCGTTGTTACAGTTAACGTTTTTCGGATGTTTCGCCGACATGCTGCGCCATGTTAGTCAATGCTGCTGTTCGCGGCCCACAGCCGGTGTCGAGGCCTGTGTAGCCACAGCCGTACCCAAGCTGGTAACGTCAGCTTGAACTATTTTGAGGACAAGTTGAGCAGGGCGGACATCATGTTCTCGAAGAAGGCTCATGGCGCGGATCTTAAAAAGTCCATGCAGAAGGTCGTGGAACCAAAGAAGGACTCACTGACCCGGCTCAAGCACCTGCGGGCTGTTATCGGTATGGCGCCATCACAAGCACGCAACCACTTTTTCTGGTATCTGATGTTCTTATTTCCTTTCCTACCTCACGACCTGTCTTACCCACTGTGTGCACTGTACAGTGACATACATGATACGTTTCCCTCAGCGCGTGTTGGGGCTTCCCAATCCCCACCTCCAAGTTGGGTCTCTTCCCCTCCTCCCCCACCTCCAATCGACGAGTCCATGAGTCTGCCCCTCCACACGCAGTGAGTCCATGGGTTTGCCCCTCCACACGCATTGAGTCCATTGGTCTGCCCCTCCACACGCAGTGAGTCCATGGGTCTGCCCCTCCACACACAGTGAGTCCATGGGTCTGCCCCTCCACACGCAGTGAGTCCATGGGTCTGCCCCTCCACACGCAGTGAGTCCATGGGTCTGCCCCTCCACACGCAGTGAGTCCATGGGTCTGCCCCTCCACACGCAGTGAGTCCATGGGTCTGCCCCTCCGCACTCAGTGAGTCCACTGGTCTGCCCCTCCGCATGCAGTGAGTCCATGGGTCTGCCCCTCCGCACGCAGTGAGTCCATGGGTCTGCCCCTCCGCACGCAGCGAGTCCATGGGTCTGCCCCTCCGCACGCAGCGAGTCCATGGGTCTGCCCCTCCGCACGCAGCGAGTCCATGGGTCTGCCCCTCCGCACGCAGCGAGTCCATGGGTCTGCCCCTCCGCACGCAGTGAGTCCATGGGTCTGCCCCTCCGCACGCAGTGAGTCCATGGGTCTGCCCCTCCGCACGCAGTGAGTCCATGGCTCTGCCCCTTCGCACGCAGTGAGTCCATGGGTCTGCCCCTCCACACGCAGTGAGTCCATGGGTCTGCCCCTCCACACGCAGTGAGTCCATGGGTCTGCCCCTCCACACGCAGTGAGTCCATGGGTCTGCCCCTCCACACGCAGTGAGTCCATGGGTCTGCCCCTCCACACGCAGTGAGTCCATGGGTCTGCCCCTCCACACGCAGTGAGTCCATGGGTCTGCCCCTCCACACGCAGTGAGTCCATGGGTCTGCCCCTCCACACGCAGTTAGTCCATGGGTCTGCCCCTCCACACGCAGTGAGTCCATGGGTCTGCCCCTCCACACGCAGTGAGTCCATGGGTCTGCCCCTCCGCACGCAGCGAGTCCATGGGTCTGCCCCTCCGCACGCAGCGAGTCCATGGGTCTGCCCCTCCACACGCAGTGAGTCCATGGGTCTGCCCCTCCACACGCAGTGAGTCCATGGGTCTGCCCCTCCGCACGCAGCTGGTCTTGTTATGTTGTGACTGGAGTTTGGTCACGGCATAAAAAATATCTGGGTTCAAGGGGTTTACCGGGGGTCAAAGTGGATCCAGGTTTGACCCCCCAAAATAGGAATTGGCTTTTTCTCTGAAACTACAAACACGATTTCAATGAAACTTGACCACAACCTTCATCACCTGTGATGTCCCGAAGTTTGTTCACAGCACTAAGAAAAACGGGCCCTAAAGGGATATGCAATGGGGGGAGGAGAGGGGGGGGGGGGGCATGAACTATTGTCGGTATTTGCTCTTTTCTCAAAAACTACATGCATGTAATCATTCAAACATGCATGTTTTCAATGAAACTACACCACAAGTTTAATCGCCTGTAATGGTACCAAAGTTTGTCCAAGGCATTACAAAAATTTGGGTCTGAGGAGGTATACGGGATGGGGTCTTGGGGGGGGGGGGGGGGGGGGGAGGGAGGAGGAAGGAGGAAGGAGGAAGGAGGGGGGTTTCCATCCCCTCCCAAAATAGGTATTTTTTTGTTTGTTTGTTTTAAGTGTTATGATTATGATAGTATGATTCCACATGCTGCCCTGTCCTCTAGCAAGCATTGAAATTGGTTTAAAATACCTTTAGTCGGTGCAGTATACGGTTTATTCTCCCAGGTGAGCACCAAGTGTTTTGCCCCAATGTTTTTTTTCTTCCAACCTATTGTTCACCAGCTCATTGGACCTTTTCTCACAAACTCAATATGATTGTCCTGTTTTACGTCCACACCACATGTGATGATATTATTTTTGTGATACTTTTTGCACCCTCTGGATCCTTTGGGATTAAACCACCGAATTTAAAACTTGAACCCTGACCTGTGCTCGAGTTTGCTGTGTAACATTCCCATAACATTGGCTTTGCCGCCATAGTAAGTGAGGTGCCGCTGGCATTTCCAATTCTTGCCCTTCATTATAGTAAAACAGGTGATGCCGATGACTTTCCTCGCCGTCCGACACCATCATGTCGGACAAAGATAAATATTCTCTGGATTGCTTTGCTTGCTGTGATACTCGGGCAGGGAGAGGTGAAGGTGAGAACAGAGGATGTTTTTAATGGTTTTGGATGGCCAGGTAACCTTCCCCTATCCTCACTCATTGTGCCCTTCACCCCCACCCCCACACCTATCAATATGAGACTTATCCTCTGAGTTTGGACGTGCTCGATCTATCTAAAGCACACGTCTTGGCACAAGGGATATCAATTCCATGCAGAGCCATCCATCGGAGTGCCGGGATGATGGAAACATCAGTTTTATCCATAGTTTGTGTGGATTCTGACCTGCCACACACCAGGAAGCTTCGTGTGACACCTCGCATGCACATGGTGTACAGTGTCAAACGGAAGCCAGTTTTTCACCACAAGCCTTGCAGCAGGCCGACAATTGCAGAAAAACAATGTAGCATTTGCTTGTCTCTTGTGCAGTAATCACCGGGCAATTGTTGTTCCACCTGTCCAATCACTGTTTGTTTGCAGCAAATGTTTCTCACTGAACAGTGGAAAATAATATACACAGCAAACTCTTGTGATTTGCAGTTGCTGCCTGGTTTCACCCGAGGTGCAATGCGATTGTTGCCTGGTTTCACCTGAGGTGCAATGCGGTTGCTGCCTGGTTTCACCCGAGGTGCAATGCGGTTCCTGCCTGGTTTCACCCGAGGTGCAATGCGGTTGCTGCCTGGTTTCACCCGAGGTGCAATGCGGTTGCTGCCTGGTTTCACCCGAGGTGCAATGCGGTTGCTGCCTGGTGTCACCCGAGGTGCAATGCGGTTGCTGCCTGGTTTCACCAGAGGTGCAATGCAGTTGCTGCCAGCACTTGTTAGTTGCAGACAATATGTCACGCGTAGCCAGTCACGTTGTGAAAGACTTGAGCCAATGTCCACACTGTATGAGCCGCTGACTCAAGAGTAATGGGATTTGAGTGAGGTATGGTTGTGGTCATTTTGATGCTGAAGTTGCACGTTGTACCTGAGGGAGAGAGGAGGAGGAGGTGGAGTAGGAGGGGGGGGGGGAGTAAGAGCCATGCAGGGTGGGGGAGGGGGGAAGAGCGATGGAGGGGGGTGGGGGAGGGGGAGGGAAGAATTTACCTGTCATTTAAGGAATGCTTCTTTGTAGTAGTGACGTGGGCATTGAGGAAGTTAGGAGTGGAGGAATGGTTGATCAGAGTAGTGATGGCAATGTACAAAGGAGCGCGCACGGCTGTAAAGACGAAAGACGGGAACAGTGGTGAGTTTGAGGTGAAGGTGGGAGTGCATCAGGGGTCGGTACAAAGTCCACTACTATTTGTTGCTGTGATGGAGGTGCTGGCTCGGAACGTAAAGGAGGGTTTACCGTGGGAGTTGTTGTATGCAGATGATCTGGTGTTGATTGCAGAAAGTATGGATGGACTGAAGGAAAAGATGAACAAGTCAAAGGAATGTATGGAGACAAAAGGTCTGAAGGTGAATATCGGAAAGACGAAGGTGATGGCAAGTGGTAAAGCATGTGGTGAGGTGGAAAGAACTGGGAAATGACCGTGTGCTGTGTGCAGGAAGGGTGTCGGAGTGAACTCCATTCAATGTACAATGTGCGTTGAGTGGGTTCATCAAAAATGTAGCGGTCTGAGAGGGTCATTAACCAGTGTGGCAGCTACATTCAAGTGTAAGGTGTGCACAGAGGGAGCTGCAGATGGCGGAAATGTTGAGTTGGATCTTGGAGAATGCGTGAAGCTGGAAGGTGTGAAAACATTTTGCTACCTAGGAGACATGCTGAATGGAGAAGGTGGTTCAGGCTCGGAAACGGTTGCTAGAGTGAGATGTGCATGGAAGAAGTTTCGGGAACTTAGTGGCGTGCTGACTGTGGTGAAACGAAACGAGACGGTCCACCAAAACTCCAAGCCGTGAGCTTTTATTCACTTGAATGCGACTGATCTACAAAGAAAACACAAAAGCTATTAAGCAAGCATCTCTGGGAACTTTCATTACCATTATGCCATTGCAGACATATTAGCAAATGTAAAACAGATCTTGCAACAATCTTACCAACTTGAAGACACAAGAGAGCGGAATGACCCATCCTTACTCATAGCTGGTATATAATTATAAATCCTCCCCACGCGGTCGGCGTCGGAATAGCATCATGAGTAACGTATAGGAGATGGAGGGCATCCCTTGGATGGAACCATCTTACTTCACGACACTGACGAGGAGGGGAGTGTTGTTCAAGCTGAAGGGAAAGGTGTATGCTGCATGTGTGAGAAGTGTTATGATTTATGGGAGTGAGACATGGGTAATGAACGTGGCGCAGCAACAAAGGCTGGAAAGGGTGGAAATGCGAATGGTTCAGTGGATGTGTGGACTATCGTTGAGAGAGAGGAAGACAAATGATGAATTGCGAAAGATGATGGGAATAGAGCCTGTGATGGATGCTGTGAAGAGAAACAGGTTGAGATGGTTTGGTCATGTGTTGAGGAAGGATGAAAGAGACTGGTTGAGAAGAGTGATGGAAAGGAATGTGTAAGGAAGTAGAGGACGGGGAAGACCGAGAAAGACTTGGCTAAAGATGGTGGAAGAAGAAATGCGGGCAAGGGGGTTAACAAGGGGAGATGTAGAAAATAGGGCGAAATGGAGAAGATTGTCATGGGGACCGCAAGGCTAACCCACGCTCTAGCAGGGAAAATGGCCTTAACATGCCTGTTGTTGTTGTTGTTGTTAAGGATTGCTTCTTTGCTAGTACGGTACATAATGATCTCTGCCTCCGAAAGTTGACGGAAGTTTTGTTTTCACCCATGTTTGTCTGTTTGTTACTTGGCATTTTTGTTTTTGATAAGTATATTGATTGGTCCGCTTAGTTTGGTACTTGCAAAATCGAAGATTTTTCAAGTATATTGTTTGGTCTTGTGCGTTATTACTTGCCGGAATAGATTCCGGCAAATATGTGTGGTTGGTTTGTCTGTCTGTCTGTTTGTCTGTTTGTGCGCAGTACTACGTCTACATCGTTGCACATAGCATCACCATACTTTACACAGCTTGCCCTGGAATAGACTGTGCCCAATTTTTAACTCTCTAGGCCCAAGGTCAAGCTCAAGGTCAGCCAAAATGTGAAAATCGTTAGATTTTAATCTTACAGCCGCCATGTTGGTGCTCGCTGTCACTGCGATGTGAAGCGAAAGATGCCTCAGAGCTGTCACATTCACAATCGCTATGTCGTATGTACTGTTACGTGCTCCTCCCCGACCCCCTGGTCACGGTGTACCTCCGAGCCACGAGAGGAATCGCAGCAGAAAAATGTGTTATTCTGTATGTCAAAGATCAATGAAGAAGCCACACCAATTGTTACCAACAAATATTGTATTAAGATCACAAAAGAATAACAGTACAACAATAATATGAATCAAAAGTACAATCAATATCCTATAATGGTACCATCAGTTTTGTAATATATAACTCACTGTGCTCCAAGTGAGTGAAACAAGAACATCCCCAATGTCTCTAATCCCCGGCTTCAAGCCAAATTCGATCCGCTCCAGCGATCGACAGAACGATGTCTAATCGAGACCAGAATCCCGTTTGGATGATAATCACAGTCACACGGCCAAAGCTGCGTAAAGGCGCCCTCATGGCGACTGGGAAATCCAAAGGCGCCCTCCAGGCGACTGGGAAATCCCACCCTCGGGTATGGATGTTCCACGGCTCACAGTCGGCGACACGCAGACTTTCCACTCAAAAGCCACGTCACACACACACACCCCAGATCGACGTCTGAATGCGGTGAAAATGGTCGAAAGAAGACGAAACCTTGAGCGAAGCGCACGTCCTGCGCGAGTCAAAATGGCCGACGGCCCGGTCTCGTGGTGCAACGGCACGATGATAATGACGATGATTCTCTTCAGAATCCACCGCAAAACCTGACACGCAGGTTGATCTGTCACAGCGATAACAACTCTGTCACAGGAGTCCCTTTCCCGGGAAACCAAAAGTTCACTCGTGACTCTTGCTCGCCCAACGTTCGCTCAGACCTCAAAGCAGTTTGGCCTTCTTGTTGAACTCCACTCGCTCCGCCTTGTTTTTCTCTTCTTCGTCGTCGTCCTGTTCCCGATCCGGTTTCCTTTTTCTTTTTAACACTAACTTTTTCACCTTTTGAAAACAGTTCATACACAATAAACCTTTTGAAAACAATAATAGTACATGGAACCAAAAATGTTTCAAGTGGATGAAAACCACCACAACGGGAGTGACGAATCCGTAACAGTACTCCCGATACGTGTTTCCTTCATTGTAAAAACTACCAAGTCAACAACAACAACATGCATTTTAAGGCCATTTTCCCTGCTAGAGCGGGGGTTAGTCAACAGTTAAAGTCAACCACCAAGTCAACAGTTGAAAGGATTTTGACCGGATAGGTGTTACTGCCTTGGCAAGATCGATGGAGACAGCGATCTGCTAGCTTATACACCACCCAAATAGCTGTGCTGGCTATGCTGCTAGTTATACACCGCCGGCAAGAGTATACATGTATAGATTTCAAGAGTATACATGTATATAGATATAGATATCCCGCCATTTTCATCCAAAATGGTCGATTTAAAAAAAGTACATTCCGGCAAGTCCTCATTCTCTGACCGATTTTTCATTTTGTCTGTTTGTCTGTTTGTCTGCTTGTATGTCGATCGCCTACAGGTCACAATTTCAAACCAATCGTCAACGAAACTTCACCAAGTTGTGGAGTTTATCCATGACAGCTGGACAAGTCGAGTGGAAACTTCACACATGTTCCCCAACCCTTGGGGATACCAGGGTGTTTTTGAATAAATCTTAGGTCATGTTCTGGCAGCCATATTGGATTGAATGTAAATCTTTTAAAAATAGTACTTCTCTTGAACCGCTCCATCCATCGATGTGAACCTTCAAAACTATGAACTAGTTGTTAAGTGGAATACTTGTTTAAAGTTTTAACCTCCGCCAGGTGAACTAAAGTATTTTTTGAACTAAAGTACTAAAGCTGAACTAAAGTTTAAAGTATTTTTTTTTTTATTGTTTGAAGAAGAAACTCTACGTTTATCTTTTCCAGTCATGTGACTTTTCAGTGTATCTATTAATTACATACTGCTTGAACTCAGTGGCATCCTGTCTATTAATTATGTGGTCTATCAATTACTTACTATCGGAATGTAGATTTCGACCCTTTGGACTGCTGAGACCCCTTAGACCTTTGAAGACCCTTAAAACCACCAATACCCCCAAAATACCACAAATACCCTGAGGACCCAAAACACCCAGAGGACCCAAAATACCCCCAATATGCATAAGACTCCTTTTACCTTTATTTACAAAATAAATTGTAAACATTGTAAAATAAATTATTTACAAACAGGTCACTTCATTCCCGTACTCTGGTCGGCTCAGCGCACTCCCACTCATCGTCCCAGCGCACCTGGCCACAGCAACGCACACGATCGCACCTCCTGTCTGCAAACCCTGGCTAAATCACCTGAGTTCATCCCCACCGTACAAAGCAACATCAAGCTCACCCTGTTCAATACCCGGTCCCTCAACAACAAAAGCCTCATCCTGAACGACTACATTCTGGAAAATAAACTGGACTTTCTCTGTCTCACTGAAACCTGGCAACAACCTCTGGACTACTTCTCACTCAACCTCACTACACCCAATGGATATTCTTACATCAATAAACCACGCTCGGAGGGCCGAGGTGGTGGAATTGCCGTAATTCACCGACAGGACATCAAGACCAGCCTCATCTCCATCTCATCTGCTCCATCATTTGAACACCTGGCTTTTAAACTCTCTGGTCACACACAGTGAGTCATGGCTGTCGTCTACCGCCCTCCCAAACCACACCCATCATTCCTGTCTGACTTCTCCTACTTTCTGACCCAGCTCTGTTCCCTCTCCCCCTCTCCCCCTCAATCCTCCTCCTTGGTGATTTCAATATCCACATGGACTCCACTGACTCCACAATAACCACTGACTTCACTGATTTACTCACTTGCTTTAACCTCACTCAACATGTCAACTTTCCTACCCATAACCGTGGGCACATTCTGGACCTTGTCTGCTCTACTGGATTAATTTTGCACCATCTCTCTGGCTCCGACCTCACCCTCTCTGACCACTTAGCCATCACTATGACCATCAACATCCCCACCCCAGCACCAAGGCATTATCGCACTATCAATTTCCGTAAGCTAAACGCTCTTTCACCTACCTCATTCTCATCCACCCTCTCTGAAAAAATGTCCACTTCTCCCTTCGTTGACCTCCACACCCCTTCTGACCTCACTGACTACTACAACCACACTCCTCCTGCCTTGACCAGCTTGCGCCCGTGAAAACCAAAACAGTTTCTTTCACCCATTCTGCTTCCTGGTTTACCCCTGAACTCCGCCTGATGAAAACTCGTGCTCGCCAACTTGAAAGACTCCGCAATAAAACAGGTCTCACAATTCACTCCCAAGCCTACAAGGACCACCTACAACACTACAAAGATGCCCACTCCCGCGCCCGCTCCGCCTACTACTCTCAAATTATCCACTCTGGCTCTGGAAACCCAAAAGCACTCTTCTCTACAATAAACAAACTCCTCAGCCCCCTGGACACCACCACCCAGTCATTCACAGTAGACAACTGCATCTCCTTCCTTTCATTCTTCCAAAGCAAAATTGACAACATCGACAACAGCTTAACCACCACCGCACCCGCTCCCCCTCAAACCACCTGCCCCCCCTTATCCTGCCAACCCCTGTCTCAGTTCTCCCCAGTCTCCCCTACTGACCTCTCTGAACTCCTCATAGGAATGAAAACTGCCACCTGCACTCTTGACCCCATCCCCTCCAGCTTTGTCAAGGCCTCCCTTCCTGCTCTCTCTCCACTTATCACTGCAACAATAAACTCCTCCCTGTCTACAGGCATCGTCCCACCATCCCTCAAAATTGCTGCTGTTACCCCCATTCTAAAAAAACCTGGACTAAACCCTGACACCCTAAACAACTTCAGACCCATCTCCAACCTACCCTTTCTGTCAAAAGTTTTGGAACGTGCTGCAGCCACTCAACTTAAGCATCACCTCTCTGCCAATAACCTGTATGAAACATTCCAATCCGGATTCCGCTCCAACCACAGTACTGAAACTGCTCTCCTCAAAATCACCAACGACCTTCTCCTCTCCTCTGACGCTGGCAACCTCAACATTCTCATCCTCCTCGACCTCAGCACCGCCTTTGACACCATCAATCACACCATCCTCCTCACCCGACTTGAAACCACCTTTAACATTACCGGCACTGCCCTCTCTTGGATCAAATCATACCTCTCCGACAGACGCTAGTTCATCTCCATCAATAACTGCAAATCCCCCACTGCTCCCCTCCCCCAAGGTGTCCCCCAAGGTTCAGTTCTTGGCCCCCTCCTCTTCATCCTGTACCTGTCCCCCCTTGGTCACTTAATCCGCCGTCATGGTCTCCAATTCCACTGCTTCGCCGATGACATCCAGCTTTTCATCTCCACCAAGTCCATCTCCACTGCCACCCGCTCTATCCTGACAAACTGCATCACTGAAATAAAATCCCGGCTTCAAATCAACTTACTCAAACTTAACTATGATAAATCTGAAATAATCATCATTGGCCCAAAAACGCTCACTAAATCCACCCATATCTTTGCCCTCGACATCGACGGTTTCCCAGTATCCACCTCCCCTCACATCCGGAATCTTGGCATCATCTTTGACCAAACCCTTTCCTTCGACAAATACACTAAACAGATCACAAAGACAGCCTTCTTTCACCTGAAAAACATCGCCCGTCTCCGTCCATCCCTCTCCTCCATGGCTGCAGAAACCCTCATCCACGCCTTCATCACCTCCCGTCTGGACTACTGCAACAGCCTCCTCTATGGTTCACCCTCAATAATCATCAATAAACTCCAATACATTCAGAACTCCGCTGCCCGTCTACTCACCCATTCCCGGACCCGTGACCACATCACCCCCGTCCTTTACAAGCTTCACTGGCTCCCCATCCCCCAGAGAATCCAGTACAAAATCCTCCTCTTGACCTACAAAGCCCTCAATAACCTGGCCCCATCCTACCTGACTGACCTCCTCTGCAGACACACTCCCACCCGCAACCTCCGCTCTGCTGGTACCAACCTCCTGACCCCCCCCCCCCCCATCCGGACCAAATTCAGATCCTGGGGGGACAGGGCCTTCTCCATCGCTGCTCCCACCCTCTGGAACTCACTGCCTCACACCATCAGAGACTCCTCCTCACTCACCACATTCAAAACAGCACTCAAGACCCACCTGTTCAACATTGCATTCAACATTTAACCCACAGCATTTAACCCCTGACTATCTCTTCTCCTTCTCCTTCCTTTTGCTTTGATTATTATTTACCTGTTGATTTTTGTCTTTTTGCACTTGTTTGTTTGTACTCTGTCAAAGCGTCTTTGGGCTTCTTGAAAAGCGCTATATAAAATAAATGTATTATTATTATTATTATTATTACCTTTAATTACCTCTGCCACCAAAGGTGGATGAAGGTTATTTTTTCACCCCTGTCTGTCTGTTTGTGATCAAGATATCTCAAAAAGTTGTAGATGGATTCGGACTAAATTTGGCAGAGAGATAGTGCATATGACAAGGACGAATTTATTAGATTTTGGTGAAGATCCGGATTCGGATCAGGCTACTAGAATTTTTAAAGTGATTCTTCACCATTGGGAGATATGGCCAAAAACGATATAAAGCAGGATATCTCAAAAAGTTGTGGACGGATGATTTTGATTAAATGTGATTCTGTATTGTGATTTTTCTGCTCTACTCTGGGATACAAAATGTAAACTGTTCACCTGGCGGAGGTATGCTCTCTATTGAATACCATTCTCGTTGGTATTGATATCGTTTTGCAATAACATTAATATTACTTTTGTTATAAGAAGCGTTCTTGGAAAAACGCCACGATAAAGGTATCTTAACACTGACGTACACCTCAACACGCAACCCCATTGGCGAGGAAAACCCCCTTGGGGAGGGGGACAAATAAATGTGCTACAACCTTCATGGTGTGACCCTTAGTCCTGTCAAGTTTGGTTGAGATTGGATAAGTAATGACTGAATGTATTGCAGTCAAAAATCGGCAGACAGACAGACACAGACAGACACCAACTTGTGTATTTTAGTATGACTGCTGTTCTCATAAAATTCGACTTCTTTTGTCTTGCAGATGCTGCTGATCAAAGTGACCTGAAACAGTTTTTTGACTTGAACTACTCACATATCTACTACATTTTCTTTGAGAATTTTGTGAGCATTGAGGCCAGCTTAAAGCAGAAAGGCAAGTCCTCTTTAAACGTGTCCTTTGTTTGTCTGTACCATTGCTCTGTTTAATTGACACACATGCTGCCATTTACTCGTTAAAGAAAATGTTGACAACTTTCATTATTTTTTTCTGAAATACTAATTCCCTGCCTTTTGACTTTTATATCTAAAAGTTTTGTTGGAACATTTCCAGCAACCAGTGCAATCTTTTTCCGTTTGCTTTTGTTTGGATTTTATGTCACAAGTTGAAATTTCATTGGGCCTGGAGTACTACTTGAGGAAGCAATGATAAAGCCACGAAATGAAAAGGAAGGCATGGATAAACCTCAAACGTCAACTCTCGTATTTTTTCAAAAACAAAAAAATGTTTGAAAATCTTTTAAATTATCGTGGTAAATCATCAATATGCTAATTTTTCAATTTAGTGCAGTAATTTAATGCCATTTGTAATGTGCAACTAAAGGTGCGTTGTGAGGAGAAGATAATGTTTGGACATTAACCCTTGATCGGAACAAAAACAGAGAACAACGTCTTTTACTTCAACAAAGAATTAACGTCAGATTATGTCCGCTTTTCCTTGCTTGTGGTAGTTAGTATACCTCATTCACCGACCTGTTGATTTTGTCCATTATTATACTGTCCGCCGATGCAGATCAATACTAACATTCATGAGCTAAACTAGTTCTTCATTCTACAAGGTGCTTTGATGGTGTCTCATGGTGTCTACAAACATTGTACTTGCTCTCTGATTTTTATATATGTCCGTTTTTATATAATAAATAGGGGGCCCGTTGCTCCACAAATTCTCATTGGTCTTCACCGCCTTGTCGCATACCTGCCTACCGGATTCGGGAGGGCAGTGGGGGATGGTCTTTGGGGTCATCTGGGTCTTTTGGGTCGTCGGTGACTTTTGGATCTACTGGATCTTTTGGGTCCCTGGGGACTTTTGGGTGCTTTGAATTTTGGGTCTTCAGGGCCCTCAGGAACTTTTGGGTCCTCGGGAACTTTTGTGTCTTTGGGATCCTTGGGGGCTTTGGGATCCTCTGGGTCTTTAGGGTTTTTTTTGTTTTGTTTTTTTTGTTGTTGTTGTTGTTGTTGTTGTATACTGAATCGAGGCTCGTGAAAAACCTAACATTTATTTCACAAACAAATCAACCAGACAAACAAAATATACAAAAAGAGGGAGCGGAAGACAAGATGGGGAGAGAAGGGGAAGCACACAACCACAACATTTGAGAGCAGGGAGAAGTGTGGGAGGGAGAGGGCTTGGGGGGAGGAGGCGTGGGAAGGGGGGGGGGGGGGGGAGAGGTATAAAACACAAGGGGACCGAAATTAGCGGGGGTAGAAAAGATCAAGGTTTTGGATGGGGGAGGATAAGAGATGGTGGTGAACAGCTGTTTTAAAGACCTGGAGGGTGGAGTGGGATTGAAGAGAGTGAGGGAGTTTGTTCCAGAGGCGGGAGAAAAGAGGAATGAAGGAGTGAAGGTGAGCAGAAAGTCTTGATTTTGGCAGTTTAACCATAAGAGGGTTGCAGGCAGATCTTGTGCGACCTGTAGGAATATTTGGGGGACAGAGCCCAGAGAGAGCTGGGGGGGGGGGGGGGCAAGGCCAGAGAGGAGTCGGGAGAAGACGGAAAGACCACCAACCTGCCTGCGGTGAGTGAGTGAAAGGCCCTTGGAGTTAGCTTCATCGCGGGAGATTCCAATGATTCTGAACGCTTTGGTTTCAACAGCATGAAGACAAGCTTGGTGTGAGGCAGGAGCACCAGACCAGAGGGGAGAGCAGTAATCCATAGAGCTGTGGATGAAAGCCTTGTATGTGGTGAGGAGCTCAGGTGTGCCAAGGAAGGACTTCGCACGACGAAGGATGCCCAGTCGGCGACTGGCTTTGGAGGCCAGATTTGAAATGTGGTTTTCCCAGGAAAGATCATGGCAAATAGTGAGACCCAAAAGCTTGAGTGACAGAACTTCTTGGAGAGGATTATTCAGAAAGTGGATGGGAGGGTTGTCCAGTCGGTCTTTTCGGAGAGACATCGTAAGAGTGTGAGATTTATCAGGATTGAAAGACATGTTCCATTTGTTTGCCCAGTCTGTGATTTTGTCCAGGTCTGCAGAGAGTGAGGAGGCTGCAGACTGCCGATCTGAGGGATGAGGAATGGAGCGACAGAGAGTAGAGTCGTCAGCAAAGAGATAGAGAGGATTTTCAAGAGAGTCAGAGAGATCATTGATGAAGACCAGAAAAAGCACAGGGCCCAGAACACTACCTTGGGGAACTCCAGCCTGAACAGGAAGAGGAGAAGAGAGAAACCCATTCAGGGCCACATGTTGACTACGACCAGAGAGGAAGTCCGCCAGCCATGCGTGGAGATTTCCATGGATACCAAAGGAGGAGAGTTTGGTGAGCAGAGCAGGGTGCCAGACCGTATTGAAGGCATGTGAAATGTCAAGGGAGACAGCTCTAATTTCCTGTTTGGCATTGAGGACCTCCATCCATTGTTGAGAAATCAGAAGCAGTATGTCCAGAGTAGAGTGACCAGGTCTGAAACCAAATTGATGATCAGAGATCAAGCCATTGGAGAAGAGGAAAGATTTCATATCTGAAGCAATGATGGATTCCATGACTTTGCTGATAATTGGGAGAAGGCTGATTGGTCTGTAGTTGCTAGGATCTGTTTTTGCACCTTTTTTGTGCAAAGCGGTGATGTTGGCTGATTTCCAAGCAGATGGCAGATGACCTTGAGCAAAAGAGAGGGTGAAGAGAACAGAAAGAGGGAGTGAAAGAGCGGAAGAACATGATTTTAGGACACGTGGGCTGATGCCGTCAGGACCAGTTGCAGAATCAGAGTCGAGGGTTGACAGAAACTTTTCCACCTTGTCAGGAGGAAAGGACACAGAGTCCAGGAGCAGCTGGGTACGACTGGGTACGGTGGGTACAGAGAGGGATGGGTTTGGGACACAAGATTTAGAGGCAAACACAGAGTTGAGGCATTCAACTTTTTCACGTGCGGAGTCAGCCGTTAAGCCGTTTGAGGTGAGGGAGGGGATGGAGGGGGAACAAACACCAGAAACAGATTTGACCAGATGCCACCACGATTTGGAAGAGGGAGACAGATAAGAGAGTTCGGTCTTGAGAACGGTGAGATATTGTTTCCTGGCTCTCCTGAGGGTGGACACACACTTGTTTCGGGCTTTGTGAAAGGAAATGAGATTTCCTTCCGTTGGATTTGCTTTCCAGGAGACGAAAGCAAGTTGTTTCAGGGCAACAGCCTCACCACAAGATTCCGTGTACCATGGACGGGAGGAAGGGTATGACATCTGAAGACGAGATGGGATAAATCTGTGCATGAGAGAGAGCAATTTACTTTGAAAGAATTCCCAGGATGAGTTGATGTCAGAGGCGGTAGAGATGGGAGACCAGTCCAGATGATTGATGGCTGGTTGAAGACCGTGCCAGTTGGCCTGAGTGAAATGCCAGACTCGTCGACGCTGAGGAGGCTCTCTGAGAATGGTCAGAGAGATGTCCACTTTGACAAGCACATGATCAGATGAGCCGATTGGAGCAGAAGAAGAGCAGCAGACATTTTCAGGGAAGTTAGTCATAACCAAGTCCAGAAGAGAAGATGCTCCGTTGACTGAGATCCGGGTCGGAAAATTGACAGATTGTGTCAGTCCCAGTGAGTCGCAGAAGTCCTTTGCTGAAGAGCCATGGCTGGTGAGAGAGGTACCCACACCCAGCCAACTGGCATGGTGACAATTGAAATCACCACATATGAGGAAGAGAGAGTTGGGATGGGTAGATAGAAGTTGGTCCATATTATCAGACAGCGAGATGTGGATGGAGTCATCACTGTTTGGTGGACGGTACAACACACATATGAACAAAAGGTGGGAGCGAAGGGGAAGCCGTAGCCAACGGTATTCCTGGGGGTGAGGTGGAGAGAGGGCAGTGGAGGGCGAGTGAGGAAGAGAGTTTTTTTAATAAAGATAGCAACCCCACCTCCAGGACGAGGCTCAGGTCTATCATACCGGAGGAGGGAATAACCTGGGAGAGATACCAAGGCATCAGAGACATCATGAAGGAGGAAAGTTTCTGTTAAGCAGATCACATCTGGTTTGTCAGAAGCAACCTGTATTGAGAGATCAGTCAGGTTTGAGCGAAGGCCCCGGATGTTTGAGGTCCATACCGTTAATGATGAGGAAGGGGGAGCATCGGGTACAGAACAGGGGGGGGGGGGGGGGAGGGGTAGGGTAAGATGTGGAAGAGGAGGAAGAGGTAGGGAGAGCTTTTGAAGGTGTGTCAGAGATTTCAGAGATTTCAGAATAGCTTGGAGAAAGGGAAGAATGGGGCGGACAAAAGGTTTGATGGAGATTGGGTGCGGCACAGTGAGGTGTTATTTGAGGAGGGGGAAGAGCGAGGCAGTAGGTTGGGGGAGATGAAGGTGAAAGTTGGAAGGGGGAAGAAGCAGGGAGGATGCTTTGAGGAGGAGGGTGAGAGGGGAGTTTAGGAGGGGAGGAGCGAGGGAGAGTCTCGGAGGGGAGGGGTGTGGGGGGAGTTTAGGAGGGAGGGGAGGGAAGGGGCAAGGGGGGAGATTTAAAAGGGATGGGTGATGGGGAGGATTTGGAGGGGAGGGGTGATGGGGAAATTTTGGAGGGGAGGAGGGATGGGGAGGTTTTGGAGGGAAGGGGGGATGGGGAAGATTTGGAGGGGAGGGGTGAGATTGGATTTTGAAAAGTGTACGATTCATGGGAAACGAACATTTTTTGCAAAATGAGTTTGAGACCTTCGAGTCAAAAATACGTTTGAGGAAGCTGAAAGAGGGGTGGAGTTCTGGAGAGATTAGGGAATGTCGAAAAGAGGAACTGTAAGAGATGGTATTATTTCTTTTTTTTGGAATGAATAGATTTGGTGAGCAAGACGAAAGCATCCTTTTGTAGGAGAAGAAGAAAAAGGTGTTATAATATATGAGAGAAAATAGTTGTTCAGGGGAGAGATTATACATTTCTAACCACGTGATCGCGTGATCGCGAACAACGTGAACGAAGAACGAACAGACAAATAAGAACAACAAATAAACGAATAAGATCTGAGAAGGAAATATTTTTTTGGGTTTTTTTTTTTTTTGAGTAGAGATATTAAACAAGGAGGTATGGGGTGAACGACTGGGATGAAACAGAGAACGAAAATAATTGCAGCGTTTTCGACGAACCGCTGAGAGAAAAACAAAACCACAAGGTCGGAGACGGTACGGTAGCCTAAGCCTACGAGTACTAGGCCTCAGAATACTCGATACGCATTAACCGACGATTGTGTGTACATGTACGAAAAATTAGCACCGAAGATTTTCCTAAAGATACGCTATAGGTACACACTCCGAAAGATAGATACAGTCTCGACAAAAACACAATTGTGAAAGATTACTTAGCTTCGAAAGCGTGAGCGCATGGAACAGCTTCGAAAAGACGTGACCTCGCCGTGATCTCGCGAGATCGGGTATTTGGGATCTTAAGGATTTTAGGGGGCTTTAAGGGTCTTCAAAGGTAGAAGGGGTTTCAGCAGTCTTAAGAGTTAAAAGGTACATTTCAATAGTACGTAATGGGTAATTCATTAATAGATGTACATAATAAATGGACAGAAAAGTATGCTTCACACACTCCTACACACCAAATTCATCCATTTATAGTGGATGGCACCTACAGATATTGCTAAATCAACAAGCACACAAACTCTAACTTTTCATATTCAATCTTCTTGTTGTATGATTTGATTTTGTGACGTTTTGCCTTCTCTCACTGACTTTGTCAGGTCAAAAACAAAAGGTATTTTGAGGTACAGCATCTTTTCATAGTCTATTTTCTATTGGGAATGTTTATAGCGTCCTTTTCATTAATAATTTGTTGCAATTATTAGTTTGTTGACAATTTCATTCAAGGGACAGATGCACTTGAATTTGGTTTGCTCCTCACTCAGGTAGCATCATTCTTTGAGTATTAATGTTAATTGGCATGGTATGATATTAAATAACTGAGTAGTAATTAATGCTTTATCAACAATAATATTATCCATTGGTTTTGGCCAATATTAAGTGGAAATATACTTAAGTTGATCAAACTTCAGTATAAATTAATGTAATTGTAAAGAACATTTGGAAAAATATTGCTGTACTTTTAGTATATGTGCATGGAAAACAGCGATAGGTTACTGGTCCTTGAATTTAGCAAAGCCTTATTTTCACATGTTATTTACACATGTTGCTAAAACTGAAATGGAATATGACGAGGCACAAACAATTGGAGGTTGGGGAGGAGGGAGGGAGTGTTTTTTTGCAACATTTGTGTTAAAATGTCTGTTTCGTTTCTGATGATACCCTGTTCCAAGTTCTAAAATTCTACCGATTGAAATCGACTTTCTAGAATTTTTCTTTTTTTTCATAAAACAAATTTCTGATTGAATGCTTCGTTTACTTTAAGTTTCATACTGGGTGGGCCCATCGAATAGCTTTTTCATTTGAGATTGTATATGTTTCCATGTGTATTAAGCAACCATTCATCAATTATGGATGATGTTTCTTTGAGATTTATTTATCCTGAACAGCATGTTCAATGTGACCACTGTTTTGCCCTTGAATTTCTTGCAGCCAAAGGATGAAATTATTTACTATTCTGTGACACAAGTCCTCATCATAGTTTACACACATCATGAGATTAATGATGAAAGGTAGCAGGTTTGTACTCCTGTGACTACTACATCATTTTTGAGTCTTCATTTGGTTGCAAGTGAAAAAAAACAAAACGATGTTTTCCAGTAACACTCATGATGGAAGCACACCCATCTATGTGATCCAGCACTCCCATGATGAAGGACCACAGCCATTTTATTCTTTATTCTACCACACTCCTTTTGTTGAAGCACACCCATTTTATATTGCATCACACCTCTTTCTTTCAACCACACCCATGTTATTGCATAGTGACGACCATAGGCATTATCAGAACACACACCGATTATTATTTAAAGAAAATAGCATGTAGGAAAAAAAGAGACTTTTGATTTAATTGCACCACACCCATGTTGCGCCTCAGCCAATTATTTGCAACAATGTATTTGTAAATTTGTTGCTTCCCTTTTATTTCACCACACCCATTTAATTGCACCACACCTGTTATAATAATAATAATAATAATTCATTTATTTTGTATAGCGCTTTTCCAGAAGCCCAAAGGCGCTTTGACAGAGTGGAAAACATAATGCATAACAATACATGAAAACAACAATTGCAAAAAGACAAGAATCAATAGGGAAATATTTAAAGCAAAAGGAGGGAGAAGGAGAAGAGATAGTCAGGGGTTAAATGCTGTGGGTTGAATGTTGAATGCAGCGTTGAACAGGTGGGTCTTTAGTGATGTTTTGAATGTGGTGAGTGAGGAGGAGTCTCTGATGGTGTGAGGTAGTGAGTTCCAGAGGGTGGGAGCAGCGATGGAGAAGGCCCTGTCCCCCCAGGATCTGAATTTGGTCCGGATGGAGGGGGTCAGGAGGTTGGTACCAGCAGAGCGGAGGTTGCGGGTGGGAGTGTGTCTGGAGAGGAGGTCAGCCAGGTAGGATGGGGCCAGGTTATGGAGGGCTTTGTATGTCAAGAGGAGGATTTTGTACTGGATTCTCTGGGGGATGGGGAGCCAGTGAAGCTTGTAAAGGACGGGGGTGATGTGGTCACGGGTCCGGGAATGAGTGAGTAGACGGGCAGCGGAGTTCTGAATGTATTGGAGTTTATTGGTGATTTTTGAGGGTGAACCATAGAGGAGGCTATTGCAGTAGTCCAGACGGGAGGTGATGAAGGCGTGGATGAGGGTTTCTGCAGCCGTGGAGGAGAGGGATGAGCGGAGACGGGCAATGTTTTTCAGGTGAAAGAAGGCTGACTTTGTGATCTGTTTAGTGTATTTGTCGAAGGAAAGGGTTTGGTCAAAGATGACGCCAAGATTCCGGATGTGAGGGGAGGTGGATACTGGGATACCGTCGATGTTGAGGGCAAAGTTATGGGTGGATTTTGTGAGCGTTTTTGGGCCAATGATGATTATTTCAGATTTATCACAGTTAAGCTTGAGGAAGTTGATTTGAAGCCAGGATTTTATTTCAGTGATGCAGTTTGTCAGGATAGAGTGGGTGTCGGTGGAGACGGACTTGGTGGAGATGAAAAGCTGGATGTCATCGGCGAAGCAGTGGAATTGGAGACCATGACGGCGGATTAAGTGACCGAGCGGGGACAGGTAAAGGATGAAGAGGAGAGGGCCAAGAACTGAACCTTGGGGGACACCTTGGGGGAGGGGAGCAGTGGGGGATTTGCAGTTATTGATGGAGATGAACTGGCATCTGTCAGAGAGGTATGATTTAATCCAAGAGAGGGCAGTGCCGGTGACGTTAAAGGTGGATTCAAGTCGGGTGAGGAGGATAGTGTGATCGATGGTGTCAAAGGCAGCGCTGAGGTCGAGGAGGACGAGAATGTTGAGGTTGCCAGCGTCAGAGGAGAGGAGAAGGTCGTTGGTGATTTTGAGGAGAGCGGTTTCAGTACTGTGGTTGGAGCGGAATCCGGATTGGAATGTTTCATACAGGTTATTGGCAGAGAGATGATGTTTGAGTTGAGTGGCTACAGCGCGTTCCAAAACTTTTGACAGAAAGGGTAGGTTGGAAATGGGTCTGAAGTTGTTTAGGGTGTCAGGGTTTAGACCAGGTTTTTTTAGAATGGGGGTAACAGCAGCAATTTTGAGGGAAGGTGGGACGATGCCTGTAGACAGGGAGGAGTTTATTGTTGCAATGATAAGTGGAGAGAGAGCAGGGAGGGAGGCTTTGACAAAGCTGGAGGGGATGGGGTCAAGAGTGCAGGTGGCAGTTTTCATTCCTATGAGGAGTTCAGAGAGGTCAGTAGGAGAGATTGGGGAGAACCGAGACAGGGGATGGCAGGACAAGGGGGGGGGGCAGGTGGTTGGAGGGGGAGCGGGTGCGGCGGTGGTCAAGCTGTTGTAGATGTTGTCAATTTTGCGTTGGAAGAAAGAGAGGAAGGAGATGCAGTTGTCTACTGTGAATGACTGGGTGGTGGTGTTCAGGGGGCGGAGGAGTTTGTTTATTGTCGAGAAGAGTGCTTTTGGGTTTCCGGAGCCAGAGTGGATAATTTGAGAGTAGTAGGCAGAGCGGGCGCGGGAGAGGGCATCTTTGTAGTGTTGTATGTGGTCCTTGTAGGCTTGGGAGTGAACTGTGAGACCCGTTTTATTGCGGAGTCTTTCAAGTTGGCGAGCACGAGTTTTCATCAGGTGGAGTTCAGGGGTAAACCAGGGAGCAGAATGGGTGAAAGAAACTGTTTTGGTTTTTACAGGCGCAAGCTGGTCAAGGCAGGAGGAGAGAGTGTGGTTGTAGTAGTCAGTGAGGTCGGAAGGGGTGTGGAGGTCAATGAAGGGAGAAGTGGACATTTTTTCAGAGAGGGTGGATGAGAATGAGGTAGGTGAAAGAGCGTTTAGCTTACGGAAGTTGATTGTGCGATAATGCCTTGGTGTTGGGGCGGGGATGTTGATGGTCAGAGTGATGGCTAAGTGGTCAGAGAGGGTGAGGTCGGAGCCATAGAGATGGTGCAAATTTAATCCAGTGGAGCAGACAAGGTCCAAAATGTGACCACGGATATGGGTAGGAAAGTCGACATGTTGAGTGAGGTTAAAGCAGGTGAGTAAATCAGTGAAGTCAGTGGTTATTGTGGAGTCAGTGGAGTCGATGTGGATATTGAAATCACCAAGGAGGAGGATTGAGGGGGAGAGGGAACATAGCTGGGTCAGAAAGTAGGAGAAGTCAGACAGGAATGATGGGTGTGGTTTGGGAGGGCGGTAGATTGGGTTATTATTATTATTATTTTTTAACCACACCCATTTAATTGCACCACCCTCACGGTTTACAAAAAATAGATGGAAAAACGGTAAAAAAAACAACCCAGTAAACAAAACCACTTTTGTTGCTGCCCTGGACCCCAAAATCAAATCAGTTTACCTTTGCATCATATTATATAATTATACCAAGTTTGGTGAAAATCCCATGACTTGTTACCAAGTTAGCTCGGTAACAGAATTTTTACCTGACAGGACATCTGGCATTTGACCGCTCGACCCCAAAATGTAATTCGTTTAATCTTAACATCATTATAAATACCTGTACCAAGTTTGAAATAGACCACTTCAGCGTTCTCAAGTTATCGCAGTAACAAAAACCTATCACGGATGGATGGATGGATAGACGGAGACGGACGGACAGCCGGACTGACAACCTGAAAACATAACGCCTCCGGTGACTTCGTCGGCAGAGGTATAAAAATAAAACGTGTTATTTGATGCATCAATTTGATGCTCCAACTAACAAAATTTCATAATTGTGTGACTGAAATAGACATCCATTCTCTGGAAATCCTAATGATGGACTGTTGCAGCCTATCATCAATTAGGATGCTATTAAAGTAAAAAAAAAAAATACCGGTATATATACTCATTTTATATATATATATATGTATGCACTGTATATTGTGAAAAGTTCCTGTTAATCTGTTGCAATAAATTATCCTTTTTCAGGGCATAAGTCTCAAAGGGATGAACTTGAATCTATTCTCTACATTTTTGAGGTGAGCATTCAAAACTCCACATCACTTATTACATTGATGTTCAGGGACATGTAGTTCATACTGTGGGTAAATCATAAAAACGAGTGTGAGATGATGAACAAACAAGAGAAAGTCAGGAGGTATTATGTAGACTTCAGTAGGCATTATATACCAATAGGTTTATATATGTTGTTGCGTGAATGCCTTCTAGGGAGTAACTTTGCATGATATAGTGATAGTTATTTCCATTGTGCATGTAATAGAATAAGTGTGAGGTCATTTATTTGGATATAAAGGTATGCGTCATTCATATAGAAAGCTGTCGTCTTCCCTCCCCACATGTCTAAAACTGATTTTCCTTGACACCGTTTTCATGTTTTAACCCTTTGTAATCTGTCCGAAATGGTATTTAAAGTGATCCGATGAACCATCGGCACAAGTTTAGGTGGGGAAAGCCTCCCCCACCATTAGCATCCGACCCACGCCGACCTTGTCGTTGTCAGCACCATATAGGTGAAAGGTCATAGGGGGATGCCCACCCTACGAACTGGGCCATGGGCGAATGATAGTCGAGCAGGGTGGGGTTAGTGGTGTCGTGGGCCTGAGTTGGGGGCTAAAAATATAAATGAAGGTGGTGCGAACCGTGGGGGAAGGGATACTTGGGAACTTTGCGGAGGAAGCTGTGCTGAGCCCCCCACCCCCCACCGCAAACCACACCAGACCTGCCCTCTCATCCTGCTGGCCCTTATTTATGGCACAAAATGTTTTCCCGTCTGGGAGTATCTCCAATAGGTACTAGCTGCGTCCCATTGGGCACAACCTTTGGCATTTAATCCCTGTCGTTATTCTGGTCCTTTCTTCTCATGTGTGAATGAGGCATTTAAGGTTTAGGTACTTAAGGATCCTCCATTTGTACGTATCCGGGGGCGCGTATCGCTTTCGTGTATTTCCGCCTATTTTGCCTGGTTTTAATACTGTCGCGTCGCCGGGGATTAAGATCCCCAGTGACGGATGGCTGACTGAGCTTTAACTCCGAGGCGTATGAGCTGAAAATATGGCGGTCCCTTTATATGGCGGTCCCTTTATATGGCGGTCCCTTTATATGACGCGCGAGGGAAACGGAGGTGTCGTCTTAATTGAACGGACGGATGTGACGAGGGTTTTCCGAAATCACAAACAAATAAACATACAGGGCAAGAGATTGGAAATGCAATAAATAAGGGTTTAATGAAAATAATGCAGACAACAAAGAAATGAACGCAGGGTAAACTAAAATTCCTAAATGAGGGACCCTCCAATTGGACTCATGTACAGACACAGGGAGAAATAAATAAAATGAAATGTGGTGCGGTGCATTGGCCGACACTCAGCTCTGGTCTCCTCAAACGGCCCTCAAACCCTGGCGGTCATCCAATGGGTCCCCGAGGCCTTGCGCGGGAAAACGCCCGATGGCACGAAGTCGCGCCGCAGCCAGCCGCCCGCGCGTGGCAGCCAAAACCCCTCCTCCTTCCCCTCCTCCTTCCCCTCCTCCTTCCCCTCCTCCTCCCCCTCCCCTTCTCCCTCCTCCTCTCCCTCATCCTCTCCCTCCTCCTCCTCCCCCTCCTCCCACTCCTCCTCCGATTGCCACAATCCACCAGCCTTCTACCACATGCCTCGCGAGCGTGTATCGCTCAAAGCACGGCCACCTCCCCCGAAGGCCCAGGGATATAGAGGGAACAACTGTGATGAAAATGCACCCTCCTCTTTTCACTGAAGTCACACTTAAACCAAACCCCGTGCCACACCACTTCAGTCCATGGCCATGACCAATCATTCCCTTCGGGGCGGAGCCTCACAGCCTTTTTTGACGCCCATCGAGAAAGTTTGGCTGTGTGGGGTGGTAATGTCCGGGTTCTGTCGGTGATTATGGTGGTTGCAATTATGTGCCGAGTGCATGGCTGGCCGAGTAAATGCCATAAAAACAAAGGGAAAAATCACAGGGGCATTTACACACTGGGAATTTATCCTTATGCCCTACCTAATTGGCATAGCTTCACCCCTCGCATGGAGACACATAGCGCTTACACGGACTTTTGGCCCTCACTTAAATACATGAAGGTTTCATCTTCACGACATTCGGGGCACGCTAATCGATACAATTCTATCTGGACTAAGGTATTTCATTACCTACCCCCACACACGTAACAATACAATACAAATTCACTTGGTCTCTGCATGATTCTGGTGTTCTAATGGGTGGTCCATTAAAGAACCGAATGGGTTAATTGGCGAATATCTCGTAGTACAAAACTGTACCTGTTTCTGGCGATCTCCGCTCAAATTACTAATTAGGGTATCTGAGCGCTCGGTACTTATTATCGTGCTGCCTAACTGCCTTGGACATTCCACATGAATACGGTAACGTGGAAAAAAGGCACACAAACAGTGTTCTGAGTGGCCGAATCAGTTGGCCGGTGCGACGGCTTTGATGCGGTCGGTCGAGATTTGGACCGAACAGCTGGGACAAGTCCAACGACTACAACAATATATATAATTTAATAAACCGGAATAAATTTCTGTGTGGCGCTCGTGTGAAAAAATCCTGACAACTTTGGACTCGAACCCAAGGACCTGATGACAGCCCAGACTATTGAGTCTTCGGGATAGCCTCAGGAGTTTGTCACATGAACACTGCCAGTTTTACAATGGCCGACGTCTTGCATGTCTCAAGAGTGATCAAGAGGGATGCAATGTGAGTCGTTTCTAAAATGCCAGAATGTTAAGAGACTGGACCTATTTATGCAACCCTGCTGACAGGGTGAGGTAAACCACACGACATTTGTCCCGGGGTTTATTAATTGAACCAACATGTATGCAACATTCCTTGGGTTTAAAACGCTTTGCTCGGATATTTTTGAAAAACTTTTTGAAATTTATGTTATTTCATGATTTACAAAATATTAATAATATAATCATCTCGTTATAACCTGCTACTTCACCTATTTACTTTCATGCAGAAAATTCTTCAACTACTGCCAGAGAAGATTCAGAGAAGATGGCAGTTTCACAGTATAGGTATGTTTGTTGATAACGAACCGATACACTGTTGTATGTAATTAGTGTGATGGCAGAAATGGAGGAGGCACCTGCAGGCTGCAAATTTGGTTTTGCTTTCTCTTGTTCTCTGATCACCTCAACACACTCACTTTGACGCATTCTTGGCCTGTGTGATAATGGGAAAGCCTATATCACGTCCACAACATTTGAAATATCGTGCTCCATGTCATTTTGGCCATATCACTAAATAGTGAAGAATCACTTTATAAATTAAAAAATTATAGTATCTGGATTTGAATCGTCACGAAAAGCGAATCACTTCGTTCTTGTCGCACACCCAGCCTGTCCACCAAGTTAACAAGGAACTTTGATGCAGGAGGGGGTGGTGAGAATTGTTGATTTCACCTGTCTCTTTTCATAGAACATTACCAATTTAACCTCCCTCCATCCCCCATATGGATTTGACATTAGCCCTCCAGTGGTGTCAGTGTTGTTTCTACTCCAAATAATTCGAGGGAAGGCGTCAATCACCAAACTGGAAATTTTGAATCGCTTTGACCAGGATGAACGTGCGGTAGACATCGGCATGCTGCTCGGCCTTATACCGACCACAGTAAGGACAATTTTGACCAATGCTGACCAGGATTCTTCAAGTACCAAGTCAGTAACTCCCATAAGTGTAATGAAGATAACTCCATCAAGAAATAACACGATGAAGAAGATGGAGTGTCTGCTGCCCGTCTGGGTCGAGGATCAAAACCAACTCCGTGTACCATTAAGTTTACAAGTGATCCAGGCCAAGGCAAGAAGTATGTTCGACAATGTGAAGACTGCAGAAGGATAAAGTTTGCAAGGAGACACAGTGAAAACATTAAGTATTTGTTCAATATTAGTTCATACTTACACCTCCATGAAAGTGTTTATTACAATGTGTTTTAAATAATTTAATAATTGTACTTGAATTGTACAGCATTTTGTTATCATAAAAGAAATGAATACCGAATACCACATACCCTACCAGGACTTTTGATCTACGAGTCGGGCCTGTTGATCCATTGGATCAAATTTTCGTTTGTCTTTAACGGTCTAGAAGCATACTTGCCTGCTGTTCTGCTTGAGCATTTGCTTTCCTTTTACCAAACATATACATGCTTGGGCCAGGACAGAGGTGGGGGGAGGGATGATTTAGGGGGGGATTATGAATTCGTTATTATCATTGGCAAATTATGCTACTATTATTATTATTGTTAATATTATAACTATTAATATATGCTTTGTTACAATGTTGTTATTATTTTTGTTATTTACTTTGTAATTGGAATGCCATGCCCTGATCGATATACTCTTACTTTTGTGGGGGTAGGGAAGAAATACCTTTGTGAAATCAGGATTGTGTAAATTAGCATGGACTGTGTGACGCGAAGAAGAAGAACCTCGATGTACATACGCAGGGTAAACCGTGAGTGTAAGTGTTTGCATGTGGCTATAAGGGGCGTGGCTTTTGTGTTAATTAGTTATAGGGCTCAAGATTCATAACCCCCAGTGTGTAATTGGTCCCTTGTGATCTTTCCCTAATGCTCTTACAAAACTCGCCCAGCTATGCATCCAGCTCCATTACTACAACAACAAGAACAACGAGCGCTTCATTCACCCACAACATCGTCATGCGGACCAAACCCCGAATATTCTCGATGAGAGATTAGACTCGGCCCACCCCTTATAACTCGTAACGGAGAAACCACACCCCGAGCCTCGTGAGTGGTTGAGAGCATATGGAATGATGTAATGGGGCGTGGGGATTGTTTAGGGAATGAAGTCAGCGAGGGGAAAAAAGGAGGGTTCGTCCCTCCCTCGCGCTCTCTTGTTCTGGCTTTGGTGGGACCGGTCGCGTATCTTTTTTTTTCTGTCTGGGTCGAGGACGGCTGCGCTTTGTGCTGTGTGCGCCTGAGAGGTTTATCGGAACCTTGTGGAGTGTGGGACGACCGGAGGAGGACGGTGTTCCCGAGCATTGGTGCTCTCCGGACGCGTTGTGGCTGTGTGGTGCGGTCCGGCCAGGAATTCGGAGGAGTAGGAAGTTTTGCCGCCGCTTGGCGGCTGTGTGCCCGTGTGGCGATTTGTGCTATCTTGTGCGCTTTCCGCGTGGAGACTTGGGGACCGTTCATGTTCGTCCTTGTTGGTCGGCCGATACTCAAGGCTGAGTATCGGCCGACTCACTGCAACAGTTTATTTTATTTTATGTTTTCCCCTGTCGTGTCTTTGTGTCTGAGCGGAGACGTCTCAACGTAGGAATATAGTTTTTACCTCAGCATTCATTTTTTTTCTTATTGTCTGCATTTATTGCCATTAAACCCATTATTGGTGAATTTCATTCCTCATCTTGTTTCGTTTCTGTGTTGTGGGGATCGGATAACCCCCATGTGCTTCTCGTTGAGGTAAGGCTTCGGTTCCTTCCCGCGTGCACCAAAAAATAATCCCGCCAAGTTCGGGTACACGCCTCAGAGTTAATGACATTCGGCTTTCCATCACCCTGAGGTGTTCTCTACAGGGTGGACGTGACAATACCATAAACTGCTCTTTACACCATAACATGGTGCAAGTTTAGAAACATAGGAATTCTTCCGCATTCTTTGTTGTTAATGAGCCTAATCAATTCAGGAAATCATTTTGGTGTATATATACACATTCCACATCAGAAAGCTCCAGTACAACTCCACAAAAAAAAACATGCCTCGCACGCACAAACTTTTGGGTGGGCTGCACTGTGGGTCAAGGCGGGGGAGGGGCCTTCAGTAGAATGGGAGGAGGTGATGATGACAGGGCAAAGGGAAACGATGGAACATCTTGTGGTGATAGAAAGAAGAAAAATATGTCGAGCAAGGAGTCACAGGCCTCCTGTAGGGGAGACCCAAAGGCTTTGCGGCCACTCTGAGCAGCAGGAAAGTGCGCTGTAAAAAATAATAACTGCACCTTCTTAAGCGAGGAAAAACATCACCTTGTGAAGAGACATGATTATGCACCAAAGCAAGAAGCTGAGAAGGTGCTAACTGGCTCACCACCATTAAAGACAATGCTCCAGAGAAGAAAACTACAAACGGAAACCTAGAGTGTTGAGGAGGAGATAATCTTCCAATGCAAGATGTATTCCATACATGAGGCATGGGGGAGTAAAGGTAAGGGTGAACTGTTCAGGAACCAGCTGAAAATAATGAAATTGGCCACTAGGGCAGAGACAGTCACCCTTGATAAATTTGAGAAGGTCTTTTCAACAATTAAAAGATATCTGGATAAAGAAAGAATAGAAGAGATTACATCTAGGGTAAGGAGCCTGGTGTTGTTTTTTTTTGTTTTCTTTTGTATTTTTTTGTATACAAGATCGAGGCTCGTGAAAGAGCGAACATTAATCACACAGAAAGACAAACAGACACATAAAACAAATGACATCGGGAGCGGTAGACAAGATGGGGAGAGAGGGGGAAGGACACAAACACAACATTTGAGAGCAGGGACCGAGAGACATGGAGACATCGAGAGAACTGTGGGAGGGAGAGGGCTTTGGGGGGGAGGCATGGGAAGGGTGGGGGTGGGAGAGGTATAAAACATATGGACACTGCCAGGACTTCCAGGAAAGAAGTTGGAATTTCAAACAAGGTGGATCTGGGGTGAATTAGTGGGGGTAGAAAAGATCAAGGTTTTGGATGGGGGAAGATAAGAGATGGTGGTGAACAGCTGGTTTAAAGACCTGGAGGGAGGAGTGTGATTGAAGTGAGTGTGGGAGTTTGTTCCAGAGGCGGGAGAAAAGAGGAATGAAAGAGTGAAGGTGAGCAGAGAGCCGAGATTTCGGCAGTTTAACCATCAGAGGGTGGCTGGCAGATCTTGTGCGACCTGTAGGAATATTTGGGGGACAGAGCACAGAGAGAGCTGCGGGAGCAAGGCCGGAGAGGAGTCGGTAGAAGACAGAAAGACCACCTACCTGCCTGCGGTGAGTGAGTGAAAGGCCCTCAGAGATAGCTTCATCGCGGGAGATTCCAATGATTCTGAAAGCTTTGGATTCAACAGCGTGAAGCCGAGCCAGGTGTGAGGCAGGAGCACCAGCCCATAGGGGAGAACAGTATTCCATTGAGCTGCGGATGAAAGCCTTGCATGTGGTGAGGAGCTCAGGTGTGCCTAGGAAGGACTTCGCACGACGGAGGATGCCCAGTCGGCGACTGGCTTTGGAGGCCAGCTTGGAAATGTGGTTTTCCCAAGAAAGATCATGGCAGATAGTGAGACCCAAAAGCTTGAGCGACAGAACTTCTTGGAGAGGATTGTTGAGAAAGTAGATGGGAGGGTTGTCCAGTCGATCTTTTCGGAGAGACATAGTAAGAGTGTGAGATTTGTCAGGATTGAAAGACATGTTCCACTTGTTTGACCAGTCTGTGATTTTGTCCAGGTCTTCAGAGAGTGAGGAGGCTGCAGACTACCGATCTGAGGGAATAGGAATGGAGCGGCAGAGAGTGGAGTCATCAGCAAAGAGATAGAGAGGATTTTCCAGAGAGTCGGAGAGATCATTGATAAAGACCAGAAAAAGCACAGGGCCCAGCACACTGCCTTGGGGAACTCCAGCCTGAACAGGAAGGGGAGATGAGAGAAATCCATTCAGGGCCACACGTTGACTACGACCAGAGAGGAAGTCCGCAAGCCATGCATGGAGATTTCCATGGATACCATAGGAGGAGAGTTTGGTGAGCAGAGCTGGGTGCCAGACCGTATCGAAGGCACGTGATATGTCAAGGGAGACAGCTCTGGTTTCCTGTTTGGCATTGAGGACCTCCATCCATTGTTGAGACAGCAGAAGCAGCATGTCCAGAGTAGAGTGACCTGGTCTGAAACCAAATTGATGATCAGAGATCAAGCCATTGGAGAAGAGGAAAGATTTCATATCCGAAGCAATGATGGATTCCATGACTTTGCTGATAATTGGGAGCAGGCTGATTGGTCTGTAGTTGCAAGGATCTGTTTTTGCACCTTTTTGTGTAAAGCGATAATGTTTGCTGATTTCCAGGATGCTGGCAGATGACCTTGAGCAAAAGATAGGGTGAAAAGAACAGAGAGAGGGTGAGATAGAGCGGCAGAGCAGGATTTTAGGACCCGTGGGCTGATGCCGTCTGGTCCAGTTGCAGAATCAGAGTCGAGGTTTGACAAAAACTCCTCCACCTTGTCAGGAGAGAAAGACACAGAGTCCAGGAGCAGTTGGGTTCGACTGGGAAGGGTGGGAACAGAGAGAGATGGGTTTGGGACTAAGGATTTTGAGGCAAACACAGAGTTGAGGCATTCGGCTTTGTCACGTGCGATGTCAACTGTGTGGCCATTTGAGGTAAGGGAGGGGATGGAGGGGGAACAAACACCATGGAGGGGAAAACACCAACAAACACCGGATTTGACCAGACGCCACCAGGATTTGGAGGAAGGAGACAGGTTTGAGAGTTCATTCTTGAGTGAGGAGAGATAGTGCTTCCTGGCACTCCTGAGGGTAGACACACACTTGTTCCGAGCTTGGTGGAAGGAACTGAGATTGCCTTCAGTTGGATTAGCCTTCCAAGAGGCAAAGGCAAGTTGTTTCAGGGCAACTGCCTCACCACAAGATTCAGTGTACCATGGACGGGAGGAAGGGTAAGACAACTGAAGGCGAGATGGGATAAATTTGTGCATGAGAGAGATCAGTTTGCTTTGGAAGAATTCCCAGGAAGAATTGATGTCAGAGGCAGTGGAGATGGGAGACCAATCCAGACGATTGATGGCTGCTTGAAGACCGTCCCAGTCGGCCTGAGTGAAATGCCAGACTCGTCGACGCTGAGGAGGCTCTCTGAGAATGGCCAGAGAGATGTCCACTTTGACAAACACATGATCAGAAGAACCGATTGGAGCAGAAGAAGAGCAGCAGGCATTAGCAGGGAAGTTTGTCATAACCAAGTCTAGAAGAGAAGATACTCCATTGGCTGAGATCCGGGTTGGGAAATTGACAGATTGTGTCAATCCCAGTGAGTCACAGAAGTCCTTTGCTGAGGTGCCATGACTGGTGGGAGAGGAACCCACACCCAACCAGGTGGCATGATGACAATTGAATGTCACCACATATGAGGAAGAGAGAGTTGGGATGAGTGGATAGAAGTTGGTCCATGTTGTCAGACAGTGAAATGTAGATGGAGTCATCACTGTTTGGGGGACGGTACAGAACACATATGAACAAAAGGTAGGAGCGGAGAGGAAGCCGTAGCCAGAGGTACTCCTGGGGGTGAGGAGGAGAGAGGGCAGTGCAAGTAGAGTGAGGAAGAGAGTTTTTGATAAAGATAGCCACCCCACCACCAGGCCGAGGCTCAGGTCTATCATACCGGAGGAGGGAGTAACCAGGAAGAGATATTAAGGAATCAGAGACATCTTGAAGGAGGAAAGTCTCTGTTAAGCAGATCAAGTCTGGATTGTCAGAAGCAACCTGTATGGAGAGATCAGTCAGGTTTGAGCGAAGGCCCCGGATGTTTGAGGTCCATACCGTTAATGAAGAGAGAGAGGGAGCATCGGATACAGGACAGGGGAGGGGAGGAGTAGGGTAAGATGAAGGATGAGAGGGGGAGGTAGGGAGAGCAGTTGATAGTGTGTCAGAGATTGCAGAAGAGTTCCAAGAAAGGGAAGGATGAGGAGGATGAAAGGTTTGATGGTGAAGGGATGAGGCACAGTGAGGGGTTGTTTGAGGGTGGGCAGAGGAAAGTAGAAGGTTGGGGGGGGTGGAGGTATGAGATAGAAGGGAGACGAAGTGGGGAGGAGGCAGCTTTGAGGAGGAGGGGGGAGGAGGGAGAATTGGAGAGGAATGGTATGGGGGGAGATTTGAATGGGAGGGGTTGGCGGGGAGTTTTGAAGGGGAGGAGTGAGGGGGGAGTTTAGGAGGGGAGGGGAAAGGGGGGAGTTTAGGAGGGAAGGGGCAAGGGGGGGATTTGGAGGGGAGGGGCAAGGGGGGAGTTTAGGAGGGGAAGGGCAAGGGGGGAGTTCAGGAGTGGAGGGGCAAGGGGGGGGATTTGGAGGGGAGGGGCAAGGGGGGAGTTTAGGAGGGGAAGGGCAAGGGGGGAGTTCAGGAGTGGAGGGGCAAGGGGGGAGTTTAAGAGTGGAGGGGCAAGGGGGGAGTTTAGAGTGTAGGTGCAAGGGGGGGATTTGGATGGGAGGGGCAAGAGGGGAGTTTAGAAAGTGGATGATTAATGAAAGACGAACATTGAAAACAAATTGGGTTTGGGAATTGGAAATTTGGGAATTGGAAAACAAATTGGGAATTGGAAAAGAACAAATTGGCTTAGTGGTTAGGGTGCCGGCTTGGGATCCTAGGATCCTGGGTTCGAATCCCGATCGATCGCTGAATTAATGCCAGGGGGGTTGACTCAGCCTGTCATCCTTCCGAGGTCGGCAAATTTGAGTACCAGTTCACTGGTAAAATTCCCTGTGTGTCGCAAGAGGCGACTAACAGGGTTGGCGGCAGGAAGGGCATCCGGCCATAAAACATTGCTTCAAAAAGGGGACCACGGTGCCCAAAAAAGGCCAACCCCTGCTCTGCGGGGAAAAATAGCCTCTAAAAGTAGGTACATCTAGGGTAAGGCAACAAGTGGCAAGAGAGATTAGAGAAAGGGGAACTAAGTGCTCGCTTGAAGGTGAAGACAGAGATGGCAATATTTTGGCGGAGATTGCAAGAATTTGGCCGTGGTGGCACGAGAGGAAGTTTTGGCTGTGCAATGAGACGGGGGACCAAACCCTGACATAGACCTGGACCAAAGGCGATGAAGAAAGAGTGTGGCAAAAGGAAAGAATAACAGTATCCCCCTGAAAGAGGGGCAAGAGCAGATCAGACACAAAGACCAGGTGACTCGGGCACAAACAAAGGGGAAAATAATGGAAACAGTAGATGGTGATGGGCAGAAAGACAAGGGAGAGCAGCAGAATGAGGGAGAGGAGGATGGTGAAGATGATTAAGAGTAGCATAGACTGGAAGAAGAGCTAGCCAACAAAATAGAATAGAAGAGATGAGATTGATAAAACTCAGAGAAAGACCAAAACTTTACGGCATAAAAAACAATAAATGGACAAAAATCTTTGTGAGACTAACCAACCATTCAATTAGAAAAATGATTTCAAAATCATCCACCTTGAAGGAAATCAATGCGCCTGTTTCACAGCGGCACTATTTATTCAAGAAAAAGTAACGGGCAAACAACACCAGAAAAATAAAAAACCAGGCCCGACAAACAGAAACCAAATTCCACCTTGGAGACAGAGATTAGCGACACAAAGAGAGCAACTGCGGAAGGAAGTAGGACAAATACAACAGTTCAGGAAAGGAAACAGACACCCAAAAGTAAAAAGAGAATCCAAAGAATAAAAAACAAACTTAAAATCGAAGACAAAGACCTCAAGTGCTTGGGTGCTGAAAATAAACTCAAAATATAAATGACAGCAAGGACGATAAAAAAAAACAATGAAGGAGAAAACAAAACCACATGTTTGAAAGTAACCCAAAGGAGATTTTACCGTGAATTGGGGAAACAAAATCAGAATTGTGTCAGCTCCCCCTGAAAAATAAAAATTGGAAAAATTCTGGAAAGGAATTGTTGAAGATAGAAAAGAGCATAACAAGGAAGCAGAATGGATCCCAAACTTGGAAAAGAAGAAGCAACATCTCAAGGAAATCTCCCTATTGATTATTGATGAAGAGAACATTTGAAAACAACTTCAAAAAATACCAAACTTCAAAAGCCCAGGCCCAGATGGAATTCCAAATTTCTGGCTAAAACAACTTGATGCTCTTCACAATCAATATGCCAGGATATTTAACGAACTGAAGAAAAGGCAGTGGATGAGTGGCTCATAGAAGGGAACACCTTTCTCATCCCAAAATTGGAGGAAACCCAACTCCCCCACAAATACCGGCCGATAATTAACATGTCTACCAACCACATACAAACTGCTGACTGGAATCGTCACAGAAATGATGTACCATCATCTAACACAGCAAGGAGGTACAAGGACGGATCAAAAGGGATGTAAGAGAGGTTGTTATGGAACAATTGACCCCACCTACTAGTGAACAAGGCTATACTTGAAAATTGCAAAATGCGAAGAACTTAATTGTTCACCGCCTGGATAGACGATAAGAAAGCTTTTGTTCGTGTCCCACATTCGTGGATGATAAAATGCATGTAAATATACAAAATCAATCCCCAAATAATCAAACTGAGAAAGCAATGGAGCTCCGGAATACCACATTGAAATTGCAGTACTCAGAAGGAAATATCGAAATACCAGATGTGGAGATACAGTGTAGAATCTTCCAGGGAGACAGGCTTTCTCCCATTCTGTTTTGTCTGGCTCTGGACCCACTAAGTAATGTCATCAATGAACAAGGACACGGATACACCCGAACAACCAATAGACGAACATCCAAAGAAATAGTGAGGTGACACATCTACTATAGAACCACCTTTCGAGGCCATTTTTCCCAGCAGAGCAGAGGTTGGCCTTTTTTGAGCACGGTGGTCCCCTTTTTGAAGCAATGTTTTATGGCCGGATGCCCTTCCTGCCGTCAACCCTGTTAATCGCCTCTTGCGGCACACAGGGAATGACCAGGGAACTGGTACTCAATTTGCCAACCTTGGAAGGATGACAAGCTGAGTCAACCCCCCCGGGCGTTAATTCAGCGATCGACCGGGATTTGAACCCAGGATACTCGGATCCCAAGCTTTTCTTGTTGATCTTGCTTGTCCCGTATTTGTGTTTGTGGGTTCGGATTCGAACCCAGGATCCTAGGATTCCAAGCCGGCACCCTAACCGCTAAGCCAACACCAGGCTTGACACACCTACGATACATGGATGATTTGAAGCTCTTCACACCAAATGACAAAAAATTGACAACAACTAAAACTAGTAAAACGGTCTTCCGAGGACATTAATATGGAATTTGGACTAGACAAGTGCGCCAAGTGCACATTTGTACAAGGTAAACCAACAAAAACGGACAACATATAAATTGACTTTGAAACAACAATACAGCAGTTAGAAAACGAAGCATCATACAAATACCTCTGAGTAGAAGAGGGCCACCAAATATGTCACAAACAAATGCGCAAAACAATCGCCAAACAATACCTACGTAGAATGAAGCTGATCCTGAAAAGATACCTCTCCCCTAGAATACCTACGTAGAACGAAGCTGATCCTGAAAACATACCTCTCCCCAAGAAACAAAATCAAAGCCACAAACCAGCTTGTAGTGCCAGTGTTCCAATATAGCTGCAGAATAATAAACTGGGCCCAATCAGCAAGCAACAAGTTAGACATCAAAACAAGAAAACTTCTTACCATCCACAAAATGTTTTACAAAAACCAGTGCATCCCGAGAATGTACCTGCCGAGACGAGAGGGTGGGAGCGGCCTGATGGAACTCGACCATGTGCACAGAGCGACGACTGCAAGACCAGCTGAGTATATGAAATGCTCAGCAGACTATCTGATGCAATTTGTAAACAAACATGAACAAAACAAACCTGTAAAGGTATCCCTATCTCACCTTGCAAATAATTTACAAAAACAGGTGTGAATAGAAGATGCCACACAGGAAAATGAAACAACAACAAATAGAGCCCCAACAATTGAAAAAAGACTAAATAAGTACAGATATATTCAAAGTACACCACCCCCATGCCAAATAATTAAATATCCTCCAGCGCGGCATCGCTGGGGCGCCTTCAGCGTTCAGCAATACCGCCGTGCAGCTCATAGAGACTGCATTGGGAGGGAGAGGTCGACAATAATTGATTGATTAATTGCATAATTAAAATCAAGAAATAATGATCATAAGATATTTTCTTAATCAATTGGCTAATAGCATACCTGAACCACCAGTGCTTCATCCGAAGCTGTAACTTTTTGAAAGATAATAAAATAAGTCGTTAATTGAAAAAAATTTTTTAAATTGATTAATCAATAAATATTTAATCGATGAATTGATTAATCAATAAATCAAAAATATCCTTTATAGCCACATCACTTGGTCACTGTCATGTCCAAATATCAGCTTCTTAGCTCAAAAGGTGCCTGAGATATTGCCCAGATGAGAAATAAAATACATAATTGGCTCCGGTCGTAAGTTTGTTTATTTACAATCAGGTCACTCCATCCCCGTCCTCTGGTCGGCTCAGCGCACTCCCACTCATCGTCCCAGCGCACCTGGTCACAACAACGCACACAATCGCACCTCCTGTGTGCGAACCCTGGCCAAATCACCTGAATTCATACCCGCCGTACAAAACAACATCAAGCTCACCCTGTTCAATACCCGGTCCCTCAACGACACATGCCTCATCCTGAACGACGACATCATGGAAAATAAACTGGACTTTCTCTGTCTCACTGAGACCTGGCAACAACCTCTGGACTACTTCGCACTCAACCTCACCACACCCAATGGATATTCTTACATCAATAAACCACGCTCGGAGGGCCGAGGTGGTGGAATTGCCGTTATTCACCGACAAGACATCAGGACCAGCCTCATCTCCATCGCATCTGCTCCATCATTTGAACACCTGGCTTTTAAACTCTCTGGTCACACACAGTCAGTCATGGCTGTTGTCTACCGCCCTCCCAAACCACACCCATCATTCCTGTCTGACTTCTCCTACTTTCTGACCCAGCTATGTTCCCTCTCCCCCTCAATCCTCCTCCTTGGTGATTTCAATATCCACATGGACTCCACTGACTCCACGATAACCACTGACTTCACTGATTTACTCACCTGTTTTAACCTCACTCAACATGTCAACTTTCCTACCCATAACCGTGGTCACATTTTGGACCTTGTCTGCTCTACTGGACTAATTTTGCACCATCTCTCTGGCTCCGACCTCACTCTCTCTGACCACTTAGCCATCACTCTGACCATCAACATCCCCACCCCAGCACCAAGGCATTATCGCACTATCAACTTCCGTAAGCTAAATGCTCTTTCACCTACCTCATTCTCATCCACCCTCTCTGAAAAAATGTCCACTTCTCCCTTCGTTGACCTCCACACCCCTTCTGACCTCACTGACTACTACAACCACACTCTCTCCTCCTGCCTTGACCAGCTTGCGCCTATGAAAACCAAAACAGTTTCTTTCACCCATTCCGCTCCCTGGTTTACCCCTGAACTCCGCCTGATGAAAACTCGTGCTCGCCAACTTGAAAGACTCTGCAATAAAACAGGTCTCACAGTTCACTCCCAGGCCTACAAGGACCACCTACAACACGATAAAGATTCCCACTCCCGCGCCCGCTCCGCGTACTACTCTCAAATTATCCACTCTGGCTCCGGAAACCCAAAAGCACTCTTCTCTACAATATACAAACTCCTCAGCCCCCTGAACACCACCACCCAGTCATTCACAGTAGACAACTGCATCTCCTTCCTTTCATTCTTCCAACGCAAAATTGAAAACATCTACAACAGCTTGACCACCGCCTCACCCGCTCCCCCTCAAACCACCTGCCCCCCCTTATCCTGCCATCCCCTGTCTCAATTCTCCCCAGTCTCCCCTACTGACCTCTCTGAACTCCTCATAGGAATGAAAACTGCCACCTGCACTCTTGACCCCATCCCCTCCAGCTTTGTCAAGGCCTCCCTTCCTGCTCTCTCTCCACTTATCATTGCAACAATAAACTCCTCCCTGTCTACAGTCATCGTCCCACCGTCCCTCAAAATTGCTGCTGTTACCCCCCATTCTGAAAAAACCTGGACTAAACCCTGACACCCGAAATAACTTCAGACCCATCTCCAACCTACCCTTTCTGTCAGAAGTTTTGGAACGTGCTGTAGCCACTCAACTCAAACATCACCTCTCTGCCAATAACCTGTATGAAACATTCCAATCCAGAATCCGCTCCAACCACAGTACTGAAACTGCTCTTCTCAAAATCACCAACGACCTTCTCCTCTCCTCTGATGCTGGCAACCTCAACATTCTCATCCTCCTCGACCTCAGCGCCGCCTTTGACACCATCGATCACACCATCCGACTCACCCGACTTGAAACCACCTTTAACATAACCGGCACTGCCCTCTCTTGGATTAAATCATACCTCTCTGACAGACGCCAGTTCATCTCCATCAATAACTGCAAATCCTCCACTGCTCCCCTACCCCAAGGTGTCCCCCAAGGATCAGTTATTGGCCCCCTCCTCTTCATCCTTTACCTGTCCCCCCTCGGTCACGTAATCCGCCGTCATGGTCTCCAATTCCACTGCTTCGCCGATGACATCCAGCTTTTCATCTCCACCAAGTCCATCTCCACCGCCACCCACTCTATCCTGACAAACTGCATCACTGAAATAAAATCCTGGCTTCAAATCAACTTCCTCAAACTTAACTATGATAAATCTGAAATAATCATCATTGGCCCAAAAACGTTCATAAAATCCACCCATAACTTTGCCCTCAACATCGACGGTATCCCAGTATCCACCTCCCCTCACATCCGGAAGCTTGGCATCATCTTTGACCAAACCCTCTCCTTCGACAAATACACTAAACAGATCACAAAGACAGCCTTCTTTCACCTGAAAAACATCGCCCGTCTCCGTCAATCCCTCTCCTCCGTGGCTGCAGAGACCCTCATCCATGCCTTCATCACTTCCCGTCTGGACTACTGCAATAGCCTCCTTTATGGTTCACCCTCAACCATCACCAATAAACTCCAATACATTCAGAACTCCGCTGCCCGTCTACTCACCCATTCCCGGACCCGTGACCACATCACCCCCGTCCTTTACAAGCTTCACTGGCTCCCCATCTCCCAGAGAATCCAGTACAAAATCCTCCTCTTGACCTACAAAGCCCTCCATAACCTGGCCCCATCCTACCTGGCTGACCTCCTCTCCAGACACACTCCCACCCGCAACCTCCGCTCTGCTGGTACCAACCTCCTGACCCCCCCCCCCCCACCCATCCAGACCAAATTCAGATCCTGGGGGGACAGGGACTTCTCCATCGCTGCTCCCACCCTCTGGCACTCACTACCTCACACCATCAGATACTCCTCCTCACTCACCACATTCAAAACATCACTCAAGACCCACCTGTTCAACACTGCATTCAACATTTAACCCGCAGCATCTAACCCCTGACTATCTCCTCTCCTTCTCCCTCCTTTGTGCTTTGAATATTTCCCTATTGATTCTTCTCTTTTGCAATTGTTGTTATGTTTTGCTGTGCATTATGTTTTGCACTCTGTCAAAGCGTCTTTGGGCTTCCTGAAAAGCGCTATATAAAATAAATGCATTATTATTATTATTATTATTATTATTATTATTATTATAATTGATTAATAATGAAAATAAATAAATAATAGCCATAAAATAATTAAATAATTGATCAATTGGCTAATATAATACCTAAACCAGCACTGTTTCATCCGAGTCTGTAACTTTAAAAAAATTAATCAATTAAGTCATTAATTGAATAATTAAATAATGAATCGATTAATTGATTCATCCATAAATCAAAAATAGCCTTTACAGCCAAATCACTTGGTCATTGTCGTGTCCAAATGTCAGCTTCCTAACTCAAAAGGTGCCTGAGATATTGCCCAGATGCGAAAGGAAATAAACAAGTACTTAATTAGAAGAAAAGAACCAACTTTAGAGGTCATTTTCCCCGCAGAGCAGGGGTTGGCCTTTTTTGGGCACCTTGGTCTCCTTTTTGAAGCAATGTTTTATGGCCAGATGCCCTTCCTGCCACCAACCCTGTTAGTCACCTCTTATGACACACAGGAATTACCAGTGAACTGGTCCTCAATTTGCCGACCTCGGAAGGATGACAGGCTGAGTCAACCCCCCTGGTGTTAATTCAACGATTGACCGGGATTCGAACCCAGGATCCTCGGATCCAAAATAAGTACTTAATTAATCGATAATAATTAAATAATTAATCAATTAATTGATTATTCAAAAAACAAAAATTACCTTTTTTGCCAAAGCAATTTCCCACTATTTTGCTGAAATTTCAGCTTCCTAGCTCAAAAGATGGCTGAGATATCGCCCGGACAAACAAACAAGAAAACAAGAAAGAAACCGGAGTGAAAACAGAGTACTCCCTTTCAGTGCGCGTTATTGCCGGGCTCCCTTCGGTGCCTGCCAATGACGTTATGCAGCGCCTGGAGATGGCATAGGAAAGGAGCAGTGTGCAATATCAAGAAATATACACGAACAACTGGGAGAATGACAAAATAGCAGGAAAATAAAAAGAAAAGAATTGGACAGAGTGGGGATAGACAAAGAAGGCTCATGGGAATTAGCTAAGAAGAGGTCAGCTCAACTTAACTGGGACGGATAATGAATCATAATAAATTCCCAAGATCAAGGAAACTACACCAATGGATTTAAAAAGATGGCGTAACTGAGCCAGACGGACAAGTGTCGATTCTGCAAGACAGAAACAGCAAAAACTTTGCAAAAAACTATTATTAGAACAACTTTACACACAACGGAACAACAAAGTATGCAAAGTGATCCATTGGCATATCTGAAAAAAATTAAACATCCCAGTACCAGGAAACTCATGGAAACAAGAACCAAGGACAATCATTGAAAATGAGGACGTCATGCTCACGTACGACCTGATGATTCCATCAAGTGTGAACATAGAAAACAAAGCATTGCGTCCGGACATTGTACTCGGGAACAAAAAGGAAAAGGACAGCATTGATGATTGAGATATCAGTACCCAGCGATTTTGGCCTAAACAATGCAGAAATCAAGAAAATGTTTTGGAGATAGGGATAAAAACGATATATAGCAGGACATCTCAAAGTTATGGACCGATTTTGATGATACTTGATGGAGAGGTTGTGTGTGTGACAAGGAAGAATCGATTTGATTTTGGTAAAGTTCTGAATATGGATTCGGATATGAGAATTATTTAATTTTTTACGTGATTCTTCACCACTGAGTGATACTGCTACAACCAACATATAGCAGGATATCTCATAAAGTTATGGATAGATTTGGACGAAACTTGATGGGACAGGTTGTGTGTGTGACGAGGAAGAATCGATTCAATTTCGGTGAAGATCCGGCTCTGGCTGGGATAATTTTATTCTTCACCATTGGGAGATAGGGTCAAAAACGATACATAGCAGGATATATCAAAAGGATGTGGACGGATGTTTTTGATTAAAATGTGATTCTGTTTTGTGATTTTCTGGTCTACTGAATGAATGAATGAATGATCGTTTTAAGGCCATTTTCCCCGCTAGAGCGGGGGTTAGCCTCTCGGATACAAAATGAAAACTGTTCACCTGGTGGAGGTATGCTCTCTACTTAGTGCCGTTCTAGTTTCAGAATAAAATCAGCTGTTCCTGTTGGTTTCCTCTGCAGGGTAGTGCATTTCACAGCAACGACTCACCATGAGCACCAAGGAGCTTTCAAAAGTCCTCTGGGATAAAGTTGTGGAAAGGCACAGCAGGGGATGGGTATAAAAATACATCAAAGGCCTTGGATATCCCTTGGAGCACAGTCAAGACAATCGTTAAGAAGTGGAATGCGTATGGTAACACCAAGACCCAGCCTAGATCAGGCCGTGCCTCTAAAGTGGATGACCAAGCAAGGAGGTGATTGATCAGAGAGGCCACCAAGAGGCCAATGGCAACTTTGAAAGAGCTACAGGCCTTTATGGAAAAGACTGGTCACTGTGTGCATGTGACAACAATGCTTGGGGTAGCATTCCACAAATCTGGCCTGTACGGTATTGTGGCAAGAAGGAAGCCATTACTCAAAAAAGCCCACCTTGAGTCCCATTTGTGGTATGCGAAAAACCACTCCGGAGATTCTGCAGCCATGTGGCAAAAAGTTTTGTGGTCTGATAAAACCAAGATGGAAATTTTTTGGCCGAAATGCAAAATGTTACGTTTGGCGCAAACCCAACGCAGACCATCACCCAAGGAACTCCATCCCTACTGTGAAGCATGGTGGTGGCAGCATCATGTTATGGGGATATATCTCATCAGCAGTGACTGGGGCCCTTGGCAACATAGAAGGGAAAATGGATGGAGCAAAATACAGAACAATCCTAGAGGAAAACTTGCTGCCCTCTACGAGAAAGCTTAAATTGGGACGGAAGTTCACCTTTCAGCATGCCAATGACCCGGAGTGCACAGCCAAAACTACACTGGAGTGTGTAAGGAACAAAACGATAAATGTCCTTGAGTGACCCATTGAGAGCCCCGACCTAATTCTAATCGAAAATCTGTGGCATGACTTAAGATTGCTGTCCATATACGCTGCCCATGCAACTTGACTGATCTTAAACAGTTTTACACAGAAGAATGAGCAAATATTGCCCAATCAAGGTGTGCAAAGTTGGTAGAGACCTATCCCAACAGACACAGCTGTAATTGCTGTCAAAGGTGCTTCCACCAAGTATTAACTCAAGGGGGTGTGCACTTATCCAACTAAGATATTGTTGTGGATCTGCCGCCGGCCTTCTTCCCTTACCAAGGGGGGATTAGTCCCCTTGTATTTACTGACCTGGCGTGACCCGGGACCTATTACGTCCCTTCCGGACAGCGCTAAATAGGGTTTCAGGACAAAATTCGCTGTTACCTAAGTACTAGTGCTGCCCTGGAAGCGAGGAAATAAGCCCCGCACGAACCACGTGTGATGATGATATGCCGAGCGGTTTGCGTACACGTGATCCGCGCCATTATTACTTACTAGCCCGGATTGGAGCGATCTAGGTCGTACCACGCTTAGCCAATGGAGAAATCACAAAGGCGATCGAATTGGAAAGGAAAGGAAGAACAAAGATGTTGAATTAATATTGCACGTACTTACAGCCAGGACGAAGAGACACAGGGAAATCCTTAAACAGTCTTATACTTAATACCCAGGACAAACGGGCCCGTCTCACACACACACTCACACGGGGATTGCTGATCGGCAGGATGATGTTCCCCAGCGCGTCCAGGAATGGCTCTCGTGCAGCTCTCTCAGGTCCCCGGCACGTCCCGTGGAGATGGAAGTAGGTGAAAGCAGGAGCTCGTAGCGTGTCGCCTGAACAATCGGGTTATCTCGGGGTGCACGGTAGAGGGCGGACTTTGGCGTGACTGGCGGTTATTCACTCGCGGTTATGGCCGCGTTCACTCGCGTGGCCGAAATGCGCTATATGCGTTACCCGCGCGTCTGGTTGCGCCCGCGTACTTGTACGGCCAACGCCTCTTCCTCTATCCCCTGGCGCGTACGTTATATTGCGAGGGTCAAAGTTCAACAACGGCGAGTGATGCAAGTTCTCCGGTCCTCTCCACGTTCTCTCTCTGCGTTCCGCCTCCGGATCAGATCTGTGAGTCCTTTGCCACTGCCGTGTGCATGCGAGTCCTTTGCCACTGCCGTGTGCACGCGAGTCCTTTCGAGGGCTTTTCGTATGGGCTTATATAGACCCGCCCCGCGAACCTTCTGGAACTCACCAGACTCTCTTCACCACGCCCTTTCACGCCATTCCGCTCGAGCTCTGATTGGCTGGTGGCTCTTACCGTCCCCCCACGCCGCTGTGCCGAGCTCAACCCTCCTTCACCTTTCGAGGCCCTGCCTCGTGTTAACTTGACTAGGGGACAGCCAAATGGGGTGCGGGATGGATTGCACCCATAGAGGTAGAATGGAGGTTGGAACAAAATGAATGTAGGGCGTATTCTCCTGTCTTTACACAACGCAGGTACTAAGAGGGGAAATGTCATATTCTTACACATACTAAGACATAACTATACTACAAATGGGCCTATATGTTGCTCGTGTGACTAACTATGGGGGGCAAACCTTTAGCCTTTAATGACTTCAATGTGCCAATCTCAAAACCGCAGCAATAATCTTGTTTTGTATTTTCTATTAATTTTCTGAAATTTGTAGAATTTGTTTTTTACCTTGACGTTGTGGGTTACGATATGTAAATAAAGGTGAAATTTTGAAAGGGAGTGTAGACTTTCTTTCGGCACTGTATATACATACATATAAATGTACACATGGGCTGCAATGCAAAAGTCTTAGACAGTTTGCCTTTTTCTACCCTGATGCATAAGGAAATTACAACTTTGTGTTCACTGCAAATACACTTTCATGAAAAGAAAATCCTATTCAAATAACCAAATTTATATACAACATACTGTCACGTTTTCCGCTTCCGGTCCCTCGAGCGACGGGGCTTGCTTTGATCTCTCCACGGCATCAAAGTTTGAGTGTTTTCCCGTTCGTTTCTTTGTCAAATTTCCGCTGCGTATTTTGTTGTGTATGTGTTATTGTGTGTTTCTATTTGGTTTTGGTTTTGTAGTTGTTGCAAATTTGTGTGTAATTAGTCGTTTCTTTGTCCGCGCCTCATGCGGCCTGGTGTATCGTGCGGCCTCCTCGTCTCGACTTGTGCCCCGCCCCCTATATTCTCGTTTGTTCTTTCACCTCTGCTCCTGCTTTCTCAAATCCACGTTCTCACTTAGAGACTTTTCCCAGATTGTTTTCATGGTTTTGTTTAAATATTTATTTAAATATGTTTAAACCGCAGCGATGATACCCCCCCCCCCCCAGGATTTCCATGTTTTAAACGTTTCCCAGTGTGTACCCTGGATAAGAATAGGTACGCCGTATCCCTGCGTGTCGTAGGAGGCGACTAAGAGGGTTGGCGTCAGGAAGGGCATCCGGCCATAAAAAACATTGCCTCAAAAAGAGAACCATGACAATTACAACTACATGTGGGCAGGGTACAGCCCGAAGTGGAGATCGGTTTCTGAGGTTTGGGACATGGAATGTAGGGACAATGACAGGGAGATCAGGAGAAGTGGTGGAAGTATTGGTCAGAAGAAGAGTGGACATATGTTGTGTGCAAGAGACGAGATGGAAGGGAAGTGGTGTGAGAATGGTGAAGGGTAGGCAGGGACAGAAATACAAGTTTGTGTGGCAAGGGTGCCTGGAGGGCGTGAATGGTGTTGGTGTCCTGTTTTCTGAGGAGTTTGTAGACAGTGTGGTGAGTGTGACTAGAGTGAGTGATAGGTTGATGATGGTGAAAATGATGATTGGAAAGCTCTTGGTGAACGTCATCTCGGGATATGCTCCACAGGTTGGTCGGAGCGATGAAGAGAAGGACAAGTTCTGGTGTGCGATAGAGAAGCTGATGGAAAACGTGAAAGATGAGGAAGTTGTTGTGGTAGGAGGAGACCTAAATGGACATGTGGGAAGGAGTATGGATGGTTTTGACGGAGTTCATGGGGGTTACGGATATGGTGTGAGAAATGGAGAAGGTGAAAGGATTTTGGAGTTTGCTGATGGAGCTGATTTGTTGATTTGTAATACTCAGTTCCAGAAAGAGGATAATAAGCTTGTTACATACACGTCAGGTGGGTCGACGACAACCGTTGACTACCTGATGGTGCGTAGGCGAGATAGGGGGCACCTCCGAGACACAAAGGTAATCCCGGGGGAGGAGGCTGTTTCACAGCACCACTTGGTTGTCTGCGACGTAAGGGTGAAAGGTGCGAGGAGAGCTCGGCGGGTGAAGTACCAACCGAGAATGAAGGTGTGGAGTTTGAAAGAGGTGACAGTAAGGGAGGCATTAAAAGAGAGGCTGAGTAGGGTCGAGGATGATGTGGTTGAGCTTGAAAGTGGTTGGATGTCAATGAAAGCTAGTCTGTTGGGAGCCATTGGTGAGGTATGTGGATGGACAAAAGTTCCACCGAGGCACTCGGAAACATGGTGGTGGGATGATGAAGTTGGAAAGAGGATTGACGAGAAGAGGAAGAAGTTCAAGGAGTGGCAGAAGGCGAAGGGTACGGGAGCAGAAACAGCAGAGCATGAAAGTTATAAGGCAGCCAGGAAGGCTGCAAAGAAAGAGGTAGCAAAGGCGCAGGAGGCATGTAGGAAAATGTTCGGAGAACGCTTGGATTCGGAAGAGGGTCAGAGAGCGGTATTCAGGATTGCAAAGCAGATAGCGAAAGAGAGGTGTGATGTGATGGGGGTGAGCTGCTTGAAGGATGAAGTGGGACAAATCGTTGTCGACCCAGATGGAATTAAAGGAAGATGGAAAAGATATATGGAAATGCTGTTGAATACAGAGAATGAATCGGATGGCAACATAGAGAGTAACCCAGTTTTAGGACCGGCAGAGAAGATAACTGAGAAGGAAGTTGAGGAAGCGATAAAAGCAATGAAGGGTAGAAAAGCGGGAGGGCCGACGGGAGTTGTGGGAGATATGTTGAAGGCAGCAGGAAGTTGGGGTGTGAAGAGAATGACAGAGATCTGTAATCTGGTGGTGAAAGAAGGCCGCATTCCAGTGGATTGGGAACTGAGTACCCTCGTCCCTGTATACAAGGGGAAAGGTGACCCTCTGGAGTGTGGCTCGTACCGATCGATAAAGTTATTGGAGCATGGAATGAAGGTATTGGAAAGGGTGTTGGAGAGGAGGATAAGGAAGAAAGTGAAGATCGACGAAATGCAGTTTGGATTTATGCCAGGAAGAGGAACGACAGACGCGCTTTTCATTGTGAGGCAGTTGCAGGAGAAGTACATGGAGAAGAGGAAGAAGTTGTTTCTTGGGTTTGTTGATCTGGAGAAAGCATTCGATCGGGTTCCACGCAAAGTATTGACATGGGCATTGAGGAAGTTAGGAGTGGAGGAATGGTTGATCAGAGTAGTGATGGCAATGTACAAAAGAGCGTGCACAGCTGTAAGGACGAAGGACGGGAACAGTGGTGAGTTTGAGGTGAAGGTGGGAGTGCATCAGGGGTCGGTACTAAGTCCACTACTATTTGTAGCTGTGATGGAGGTGCTGGCTCAGAACGTAAAGGAGGGTTTACCGTGGGAGTTGTTGTGTGCAGATGATCTGGTGTTGATTGCGGAAAGTATGGATGGACTGAAGGAAAAGATGAACACGTGGAAGGAATGTATGGAGACAAAAGGTCTGAAGGTGAATATCGGAAAGACGAAGGTGATGGCAAGTGGTAAAGCATGTGGTGAGGTGGAAAGAACTGGGAAGTGGCCCTGTGCTGTGTGTAGGAAGGGTGTCCGGAGTGAACTCCATTCAGTGTACAATGTGCGCTGAGTGGGTTCATCAAAAATGTAGTGGTCTGAGAGGGTCATTAACCAGTGTGGCAGCTACATTCAAATGTAAGGTGTGCACAGAGGGAGCTGCGGATGGAGGAAATGTTGAGTTGGATCTTGGAGACGGTGTGAAGCTGGAAGGTGTGAAAACATTTTGCTACCTCGGAGACATGCTGAATGGAGAAGGTGGATCAGACTCGGCAACGGTTGCTCGAGTGAGATGTGCATGGAAGAAGTTTCGGGAATTGAGTGGCGTGCTGATGATGAGGGGAGTGTCGTTGAAGCTGAAGGGAAAGGTGTATGCTGCATGTGTGAGAAGTGTTATGATTTATGGGAGCGAGACATGGGTAATGAATGTAGAGCAGCAACGAAGGTTGGAAAGGGTGGAAATGCGAATGGTTCGACGGATTTGCGGAGTATCGTTGAGAGAGAGGAAGACAAATGATGAATTGCGAAAGATGATGGGAATAGAGCCTGTGATTGATGCTGTGAAGAGGAACAGGTTGAGATGGTTTGGTCATGTGTTGAGGAAGGATGAAAGTGACTGGTTGAGAAGAGTGATGGAAATGAATGTAGAAGGAAGTAGAAGACGGGGAAGACCGAGAAAGACTTGGCTAAAGATGGTGGAAGAAGAAATGCGGGCAAGGGGGTTAACAAGGAGAGATGCAGAAAATAGGGCAAAATGGAGAAGATTGTCATGGGGACCGCAAGGCTAACCCCCGCTCTAGCAGGGAAAATGGCCTTTAAAATGCATGTTGTTGTTGTATACTGTCACGTCAAAGGCCCAGCTAATGTGGATCCTCAGCGAATTACAAAAACGATGTTTAAAGTTTGCACTGCATGCACTGCTTTCAGAATTAAGTCTTACGGTCCCTCAAAAGTCATTCAAATGAAGCTGAGACGAGCGGTTGCTCGCACGGTGGAAGGCAGGAAGGGTTGCTATGTTCCCCCTCCATCCACACTCATGATCTTTTCTTCCCACATTAACCCTACCTAAACCAACCCTCTTACTTGCATGTTACTTTGTTTCTTTCCCTCCTTTCCTCTCTTCCTGTTTGTTCATTCCTTTTCTTCTGTCAAACTCAAGTTGTGAAAATCCATGTGACCAAAAATACACACTTTTTAGTTGTTGCTCCATGGTCATGTCCTGCTGGGATCTCTCTAAATTGATACCTTTAGTTATGAAAGTATAACTCCAGGTGAGTAGAAATGCATTTGATGCCAGATGGAAATGTGTGATTTGTTCATTATACACACTGCTAGTTGGCTTTTGCGGACAATTAAGTCCAGTCAATTGATTTCACTGGCATCATGGTTTGTTAACATTGCTGTGGTTTGCCATTTACTTTTTCTCGTTTCCAAAATTCAAATTCTATTTGTTGCTTTGTTCCTCATGCAGGCTTAATTGTGAAGAAACTACTGCATCCAGCAAACTCCTGGAAGGTGAGTTTTTTTTATTTAAATAATGGCCTAGCTCATAGGGCAAAGCCGTCTAGAGAACAGTGTTTGTCCATCCATATGTGGGTGTTTCAAAAAGAGTGATACAACTTTAAATATTTATTTAGAAAGAAACAGAAACCTCAGGAACGTGAACCAAATTTCTTGAAAGCTTATGACATGGTATTTTCTATCACTGATTGCTATTGCAGGAAGTCGCTGCTAGAGTTGGTGAGTGGCCAAGGTCTGAAATTTGCATTTACGCATAATCCTTGTAATTGACGTTCTCGATGTGTGCCCCCCTTCGGTTCAGACAGACATTGATCCTGACTCCAAAGTTCTGTCCAACCTTCCTGTAGCCTGGTGTTGGCTTCGTGGTTAGGGTGCCGGCTTAGGATTCTAGGATCCTGGGTTCGAATCCCGGTCGATCGCTGAATTAACGCCAGGGGGGTTGACTCAGCCTGTCATCCTTCTGAGGTCGGCAAATTGAGTACCAGCTTGCTGGGATGAATGATCCCGGTGTGTACCCTGGTTTGGAATAGGTACACCGTATCCCTGCGCATCGTAATTGCGTGACCAAGGGTTGGTGTCAGGAAGGGCATCCAGCCATAAAAACATTGCCTCAAACAGGGAACCATGATTGTCATGGGGCCCGCAAGGCTAACCCCCGCTCTAGTGGGGAAAATAGCCTTAAAACGATCATTCTATTCATATTCTTTCTTCCTGTAGGTCTCATGTGGCACTGCCTGAAGGTAGTCTGACACCTCCTACTTCAGATCATCCAGGATGGCAGGGCGGTTGATGTAGGCAGAGCCCTTGGCAGCACCCCAGAACCAATAGTCCAGAGGGTTCAAGTCTGGGCTATGGGGTGCCCAGTCATGAGCGGTACCCAGGGCAACGAGGTGGTTTCTGAAGAGCTGCTGCAGGAAAGTGATGGTGCTACCAGCTGTATGCGGGGGTGCACCATCCTGCATAAACCAGGTCATGCTGAACTGGTTTGGGGTGACATTTTGGGCTAGATCATTATGGAACTTCTGGAGCACGGCCCGGTAGCGCTCATGGTTGATCGTCACCGTCCTGCTGTTGTCATTCTCAAACCAGTAAGGCCCTAGCATTCCCCATCTGGCATTGGAGGTGCAGAAGCGTGTGACCTTAGGCCCTTTCAGGTACCTCTCGGTGATCTCCTCAGGTGGTTCTGCCCGCCAGAAAATGTTGTTGTGGTTGTTGATTTAGTCTCATACCACAGAGCCACTACTTTTGTCTTCTGCTCCACTGTCAATGGCATAGTTGAGATATGGAGCTAGAAATCCCAGGGAACAATACCACAATAACACCACCAAACCCTGAAAAGGAAAACGGTATAGGTCAAAAAACAAAGAAATACAGGAAGTCAAAGTTGGGTCAATCTTTTTGAAACACCCTGTATGTATGTATGTATTGTTATGTTTGTGGGGGGTAGGGATACCTTAGTTCAGGTAGAGTGTATAAATTAGTGTGCTCCAACTGTCATGAAGAAGAAGAAACCTTGATGTATCATAAGTAGGGAATTTGTGTGGACCGGATGTCGGGTAAGCTTGTATCTTCGTCCCCATCAGAGGGGGGGGGGGCTTGTTAATTAGCGAGGGATTATGGGTAATTAATTCCCTGTTTGTAATTGCCTCTGTAATTTATTCCTCTGTTCCTTATGACACCATACAAGACATCCAGCCAGAAATCGCCCATTAAACACACTAATTAAAAAACCAACCGGAAACCAGGCATGAAGCATTACCATGGATAACACTGACTTGGTGAGCACACAGGACAGGCAGGGCCATGAGCCATGCTCCGAAGAGCTGTGATTGGCCGGGATTTGATTGGCACAGAGGACTGGTAAGATGGGACTATGGGATTGGTGAAGGAGGCACGGATGGCGTCAGAGCCACGTGTACAAAATAGTTGAGGTGGCGGACATTTTCCTCTTCTCGCTTCTGATTCTGGATTCCATAGTGAACGGTCGCATTTTGGCACTCTCAGCATCGACGTCCTCTCGCCCTTCTCGTTTTGGTCTGGTGGTGAACGGTCGTGTGCCAACATTTTCTCATCTCTTGGGCCCAGACTTTGTTGGTGAATGGTCACTATTGGTCTTGCGCAAGGAAGCTTCATCGCGAACGGTCGTGTTACGACATCCTGCTAGTGGTCGTGAGGAGGGGAACTGTGGATGGAGAGCTGCAGTTTCCGTGCAGAGATCGTGTGGACCAGCACGGCTGGAGGAGCGAGCTGCACGCCTGCTCAGTCACTTCCCGCACGGAGCCAGGAGTTAGCGAGATTACAGTGAGGCCTAGTTTGCGCCAACGAACGTGCGTTTCCGGCCAAGGCCTGAGACGATCTCCGACGATCTCCGACGATCTCTGACGATTTCTGACGAGATAGACCAGCCGATTTGAGCTAAGTGCCCACTAAATCACACCTATTTATTTTTCAGTTATATTTTCCTTTGTCTGTATTCACGTCTGTTTGAGAGCGCTCCATTTAGGAATCATAGTTTTATTTTGTTGTGTTTTATTTTGTTTCCGGCATTTTCTTAAATAAACCGGTATTTTTGTCCTGTTTACTTTCATGTTGTTTGAGTTAATTTATCCAGGTGTGAGGACGTCGGGTGGAGGCCGTCCAGGTAAGTTCTTCATCCCCCCTTTGCCGCGCATATAACGAATACCGTCATATTGAATTGAACGCCTTTGAGTGTTGAGCTCGTTTGGTCCTCCGTGTCACCCTGCGGTGTTCACCACACAGGGTAGTCACGCGACATTATGTATGTATATACAGTGCATTCAGAAAGTATTTAGACCCCTTCACTTTTTTCACATTTTGTTATGTTGCAGCCTTATGCTGAAATCGTTTAAATTCATTTTTTCCCTCATCAATCTACACTCAATACCCCATAATGACAAAGAGAAAATAGGATTTTCGAAAGTTTTGCAAATTTATTAAAAAGAAAAAACTGAAATATCACATTTACATAAGTATTCATACTCTTTGCTATGACACTTGAAATTTAGCTCAGGTGACTCCCATTTCTCTTGATCATCTTTGAGACGTTTCTATACCTTGACTGGAGTCCACCTGTGGTAAATTCAATTGATTGGACATGATTTGGAAAGGCACACACCTGTCTATATAAGGTCTCACAGCTGACAATGCATATCAGAGCAAAAACCAAGCTATGAGGTTGAAGGAACTGCCTGCAGAGCTCAGAGACAGGATTGTGTCGAGGCACAGATCTAGGGAATCCTGCAAAAAATTTCTGCTGCATTGAAGATTCTCAAGTGCACAGTGGCCTCCATAATTCTTAAATGGAAGAAGTTTGGAACAACCAGGACTCTTCCTAGAGCTGGCCGCCTGGCCAAACTGAGCAATCGGGGGAGAAGGGCCTTGGTAAGAGAGGTGACCAAGAACCCAATGGTCGCTCTGGCTGAGCTCCAGAGATCCTCTGTGGAGATGGGAGAAACTTCCAGAAGGACAACCATCACTGCAACACTCCACTGATCTGGGCTTTATGGCAGAGTGGCCAGACGGAAGCAAAATAGTTCCATCTTGGTTTCATCAGACCACAGAATCTTGTTTCTCACAGTCTGAGAGTCCTTTAGGTGTTTTTTTGCAAACTCCAAGCGGACTTTCATCATGTATCACAATCTGCATACTCTACCTTAACGCTTTTTATTCAGTGTGAAACACAAACACGTGAAACACATGACGGAAAACACGTGAAAATAAGGATCGTTTATAACACTCGATCGTTATCGTGGCTGTGGTTGTTGTTGTTTGTGGGCTCCTTCTGTGTAGTTTTATATATTTTCTATTGCTTTACAAAATATCAGGACTGTGTATATAATTTTGTATGCTCGTTCCATATCTTCTAAAGGGTTTCTACTGTCATAGAATAATGAATGTTTCCGTTCAAACTGCTGTGTGAATAAACCATACATTAGCGCTTCTTCCGCCTCTTCAAACTCACAAAGAGACTTTTAGAACTGGTAAATTTGTGATGAAACAAACGATTTTTTACGGTGTAGATGTTTGGTTCCTGTGTTTACAGCGTTTGTCTCTCCGTATGTATGTTTGTCCTTCACATATTTATCCATCATATTGGGTGAGTTTTATCGCCGAAAATTACGCTTCTGAAAGGTAGAATGTAATACCACTTGGCTTTACCAGTAATGTTTCTTTCACACCCTTTTGGGAACGTTCATATATTACGTCATATACCTGGTTGGGGCAAATTATCACACTTGATGATTGGGGGGAACTGAAATTATGACAACAGGGTGATGATTTATGACAGGGGGGGGGGGGGGGTGGGGTGCTTGCCCCCCAGATAATATATAAGTAAAACTTTGATTAAGGGCTCTTCAAACATTGAAGCATTTCTTATGACTGCCTCAAACCACCCTAAGCCTGGTGTTGGCTTAACGGTTAGGGTGGAGGCCTCGGAATCCCAGGGTCCTGAGTTTGAATCCTGGTCAACTGTTGAATTAACACCAGGTGGGGTTGACTCAGCCTGTCATCCTTCCGAGGTCGGCAAAATGAGTACCAACTCACAGGATCCTCTCTCAAGGAGGTTGGTGGCAGGATTTGCACTCCGGCCGCCGTAAAACACCTAATTCTGTAACACACACAGTGGTGTGTGTCGGGATGTTGCTGAGGTCACTTTGATAGTGTTGACTAACTGACCAACATAGAAAATGAAAAACCACTCATAGAGCGACACTTGGCAAAAGAGTACGAAGTAGAATGGCACTCGGTAAAGCATCCTTTTGACTTCACAAATAATTGGTGGTTGAATTCAGTGACTTGATATGCAAATCTTCTTTAAATTGAGTTAATCAGAGGGAAATTGTCAACTTTAGGATTTTTGCCTATGTTGACCTCAAAAATAGTTGGTGATTGAATTCAGTTAGCGGAGATGAAAATCCTATTCAAATTTCAAGTCAATCGGATGAAAATTGAGGATTTTAGAAATCTGGCCAATGTTGACATTTTTGCCTATGTTGACCTCAAAAATAGTTTGGGGTTGAATTCAGTTAGCGGATATGAAAATCCTATTCAAATTTCAAGTCAATCGGATGAAAATTGAGGATTTTAGAAATCTGGCCGATGTTGACATTTTGGCCTATTGACCTCAATAATTGTTGGGGTTGAATTCAGTGACCAGATATGATCCACCACGCGGTGACCCAGGTTGCCCCGTGATTTTTAATCATTTTACATAATAAATTAATCTACTTTAGGGGGAGTGTAACCCGGGTTTGGTGATAGGAAAATCCTTTGTGACACAAAGGATTTTCCTTTCACATGAACCCGGGTTATACTCCCCCTAAAATAGATCAATGAATTATGTAAAATGATTAAAAATCACGGGGCTAACCGGTTACCGTGTGGTGGATCATATGCATATCGTCTTCAAATTTTAAGTTAATCGGATGAAAATTGGCCATTTAAGAAATTTGGCCTATGTTGACCTTATGGCCAATGTTGACCTCAAAAATAGTTAGTGGTTGGTTTCAATAAGCTGATATGCAAATCCGATTCAGATTTCAAGTCAATCGGATAAAAATTGAGGATTTTAGAAATTTGAAAAAATTGTTGACCTTTTGGCCTATGTTGACCTTTTGGCCTATGTTAATCTCCAAAATCGTTGGTGGTTGAATTCAGTTAGCTGATATGTAAATCCTATTCAGATTTCAAGTCCATCGGATGAAAATTGAGGATTTTAGAAATTTGAAAAAATTGGTTGACCTTTGGCCTAGGTTGACCTTGTGACCTATGTTTACCTCAAAAATAGTTGTTGGTTGAATATAGGTGACTGATATGTAAATGGCATTCAATTTTCAAGTCAATCGGATGAAAATTGAGGATTTTATAAATTTGAAATGGTTGTTGACCTTTGGCCTATGTTGACCTTTTGGCCTATGCTGATCTCAAAAATAGTTGTTGGTTGAATATAGGTAACTGATATGTAAATCCCATTCAAATTTCAAGTCAATCGGATGAAATGGAGGATTTTAGAAATTTAAAAAGAAGTGATTGACCTTTGGCCTGTGTTGACCTTTTGACCTTTTGACTTCAAAGGTTCGCTGATATATAGGATTTTGTCGGACCACGAACTCTACCATTTGAAGTTTTGTGAAGATCGGTTTAAAATTGTGACCTGTAGGCAAGTATAAGTGAGTGGACAGACAAACACACAAACACACACACACAAACAAACACACACACAAACCGGACTGATCAACATACTTGTCAAAAAGTTTTTCTTTTGCTAAGTAATCAACCAGTGTCTCAATGCAATCTTTTCACTTCCATGCTGACCGACAGATTAGAGACTTAAGAGTATTTCAAAATAATTTAATACTCACATTATTTGCTCATTGGTATGTCCACCCAGGTCATGCTATTCTCTTCAACATAAAGTATTGTTACGTGTGTGGGGGTAGGTCGTGAAATACCATTGTCAAGATAGAATTGTGTAGGTTTAGCGTGCTCCATGTGCCGTGAAGCCACCTCAATGTTTCTAAGTTAGTGCCGGATGTCCGTGTAAGCGTTATGTGTCTCCATGTGAGGGGTGGAGCTCTGCTAATTAGGTAGGGCCTAAGGATAAATTCCCATTGTGTAAATGCCCCTATCAGCCAACCATTTGGCACATAATTTAAAACAACACGACCCAGACACCACTATCCCGCCCAGCCGAATCCTCTCGATGGGCGTCAAGAATGGCTGTGAGGCCACGCCCCAAAGGACGATTGGTTGAGGAACGATGGGGGCGCTGCACGATTGGTTGGAGTGTGACGTGATCATCGAACATTCTAATGCTGGAGGAAAATGGCGAAGCGACCGCCATTTTGCTCTCTCTCTGTCTTGGATTCGTGAAAGGCGGATGCATCTCTCTCTCCCTGTGGCCTGGACGGAGGCGGCTGCACTTAGAGCGGTCACGCTTTGATTCTCTCGCGCTTGTTCTGGCTGGGAAAAAGGACGGGGGTGTTTCGTGCCATGTGCACCTGAGAAGTATCGGAGCTTTGTGGAGCGTGGAATGGTCGGAGGCTGAGAGAGAAGGACGTTTTGCCGCCGCTTCGCTGCTCGTTGTGCTCGCTTGGTGACTCGGCGCCATCTTGCTCGCGCCGACGCGCGGTCATTTTACCGACCGTGCGGAGCCATTCAACCACCCCAAGCGTCTTCATCTATCTATAATTCCAGCAATCTCTGTGTGTGTGTGTGTGTGTGTGTCTGTCTGTGTGTTTGTTTGTCTGTGACCGCTGTTTCTCGACAACCACGGGTCCGATATACTTTTAACTTGCCAGGTATATTGCTGGGGACCCGAGGATGTGCCTTTTCAAGGTTTCATATTAATCGGACAATTACTTACCGAGCGATGTCCAAAAAACGATTCAACCAATCAGAGAGCAGCGAACTAGCGCGTGTGCCGAACGTGGCGGACACACTCTGCCTCGGATGGCACATTTGAGAGCGTATTCATTTATTTCACGTTTGCAAACTATGTTGGCGCTATGTTGGCGTTAAACGATGTTTTAAAACTAATAAAAACGAATTTGCGATTCATTCGCTTTCCTGCGCGTTTGTGTACGCGATGGCGATTTCTTTACCAAACTCCGGAAGCCGTTCGCTTTGGACCGAACCATTTCATGTAAATAGAGGGGGGGGTTCTGTGGTCGTTGCGAATGGACCAAACCATTCATGTAAATAGAGGGGGGGGATTGTCACTGTACTCGCAAGCCGTTCGCCGTTCGCTTTGGCGTTGCGAATGGACCAAACCATTTCATGTAAATAGAGGGGGGGGATATAATTTTAGATAGATATATAGTACGGGCATATATATAGTACGGGCATGCCCTAGTTGAACTCAAAGCTGAGTATCGGCCAACTCACACAACCTTTCCTTCATTTGGTTTATTTCTCCCTGTGTCGTGTAATTGTGTCTGACTGGGGGCACCCCAATTTGCAATTAGATTTTACCTTACCGTTAATTTTTGTGATCTGGCATTATTATCATTAAATTCATTATTTGTTGCTATTTGAATCCCTTGTGTTCTGTCTTGTTTATCCGTGATGGGTTTGAGGACGCGCAGTGAACGCCGTACAGGTAAGCCCTTGCTACCCTCCACCCCCGCGCATGCTAAAGAGATAACACCGCCAGCGATTCGGCTTAGACGCCTGGGAGTTAAATCTCGGTCGGCCATCCGTCACCCAGGGGTCTTAACCCTGGGGACACGATAGCATCAAACAAGCCCGGCTGGGCTGCTGTTAGACTTTCGGTCTTGTTTTAATGTACCTATAATGTGACAGTGCTGCAAAGCCATCACCCCCTCTCCTTAGATAATGCATACAACATACAGATTCCCTAGTTAGTTATTTCCTCATTACAGTGCCTTCAGAAAGTATTCACTCCCCTTGACTTTTTCACATTTTGTTGTGTTACAACCTGAATATAACATAGATTGAATGAAATTTTTTTTGTCTTCGATCCACACAAGATACCCCATAATGATTGTGGAAGAATTCACTTCAAGTTCTTCCATTAGGTTCATGATATAACAGTTGAATCATTTAAAAATTAGTCTTCAAGTGCAACAGAGTTCAATCTTCTATTCATGCATGCATATAAATGTTAGAGTTCATCGTTAATTCATGCATGCATGGAGAGAGAATCACACAAATCTTGTTACATTTTGTCAATTCATATTTGCCAATTAAGGTATTTGCTGCGGGAGTTTCTAACTGGATTCTTGGGTAAAATGCCAGGGGCATAGAAAAGGCCCCTTTATATGGTATGTGCCATGTGGCAAAGTATAGAAAAGAAGGGACATTCAAAAAAAATTATTATGTGCATGCTGGTCTACCCTTGTGTTCTTAGGAGGAACCAAGTAATGCTCTAGAAAAGTTCATATGAAGGTTCATATGAAGAAAAGTTCATATATAAAGTTCATATAAAAGTTGATTCAAACCCATCTTTTTACCTCTCCTTTCCCCCCTCTATCCCCCCTCTTTTCCCCCTCTTTCTCCCCTTTCCTTCCCCCCTCTCTTTTCCCTCCTCTTTTCACCCACTATTCCCCCCTCTGTCCCCCCACTTTCCCTCCTCTTCCCCTCCCTATTTCCCCCCCTCTTTCCCCTCCTCTTTCCCCCCCCTCTTTCCCCTCCTCTTCCCCCCCCCCTCTTTTCTCCCCTTCTTCCACCATCTCTTCCACCCCAAATTTCACCTTCTATTCACCCCTCTCCTCTGTTCCTCCTCCTCCTCTTCCCCCACCCCCTCTTTGTTTCCCACACCCCTCCCAATCTCTTTCCCAACCTCCCCTCTCCATCTGTTTCCCCACCATCTCTGCTTGTCCACCTCCCCTCTCCGTATTTATTTACCCACCTCCCCCTCTCCGTTTTTGTTTCACCACTATCTCTGCTTGTCCACCCCCCCTCCCCGTATTTATTTACCCACCTCCCCCTCTCCGTTTTTGTTTCACCACTATCTCTGCTTGTCCACCCCCCCTCCCCGTATTTATTTACCCATCTCCCCCTCTCCGTTTTTGTTTCCCCACCATCTCTGCTTGTCCACCTCCCCTCTCCGTATTTATTTACCCATCTCCCCCTCTCCGTTTTTGTTTCCCCACCATCTCTGCTTGTCCACCTCCCCTCTCCGTATTTATTTACCCATCTCCCACTCTCCGTTTTTGTTTCCCCACCATCTCTGTTTGTCCACCCCCCCTCTCCGTATTTATTTACCCACCTCCCCCTCTCCGTTTTTGTTTCCCCACCATCTCTGCTTGTCCACCTCCCCTCCCCGTATTTATTTACCCACCTCCCCCTCTCCGTTTTTGTTTCACCACCATCTCTGCTTGTCCACCTCCCCTCCCCGTATTTATTTACCCATCTCCCCCTCTCCGTTTTTGTTTCCCCACCATCTCTGCTTGTCCACCTCCCCTCCCCGTATTTATTTACCCACCTCCCCCTCTCCGTTTTTGTTTCCCCACCATCTCTGCTTGTCCACCTCCCCTCCCCGTATTTATTTACCCATCTCCCCCTCTCCGTTTTTGTTTCCCCACCATCTCCGCTTGTCCACCTCCCCTCCCCGTATTTATTTACCCACCTCCCCCTCTCCGTTTTTGTTTCCCCACCATCTCTGCTTGTCCACCTCCCCTCCCCGTATTTATTTACCCACCTCCCCTCTCCGGTTTTTTTCCCCACCATCTCTGCTTGTCCACCTCCCCTCCCCGTATTTATTTACCCACCTCCCCTCTCCGTTTTTGTTTCCCCACCATCTCTGTTTGTCCACCTCCCCTCCCCGTATTTATTTACCCATCTCCCCCTCTCCGTTTTTGTTTCCCCACCATCTCTGCTTGTCCACCTCCCCTCCCCGTATTTATTTACCCATCTCCCCCTCTCCGTTTTTGTTTCCCCACCATCTCTGTTTGTCCACCCCCCCTCTCCGTATTTATTTACCCACCTCCCCCTCTCCGTTTTTGTTTCCCCACCATCTCTGCTTGTCCACCTCCCCTCTCCGTATTTATTTACCCACCTCCCCCTCTCCGTTTTTGTTTCCCCACCATCTCTGCTTGTCCACCTCCCCTCTCCGTATTTATTTACCCATCTCCCCCTCTCCGTTTTTGTTTCCCCACCATCTCTGCTTGTCCACCTCCCCTCCCCGTATTTATTTACCCACCTCCCCCTCTCCGTTTTTGTTTCCCCACCATCTCTGCTTGTCCACCTCCCCTCCCCGTATTTATTTACCCATCTCCCCCTCTCCGTTTTTGTTTCCCCACCATCTCTGCTTGTCCACCTCCCCTCCCCGTATTTATTTACCCACCTCCCCCTCTCCGTTTTTGTTTCCCCACCATCTCTGCTTGTCCACCTCCCCTCCCCGTATTTATTTACCCACCTCCCCTCTCCGTTTTTGTTTCCCCACCATCTCTGCTTGTCCACCTCCCCTCCCCGTATTTATTTACCCACCTCCCCTCTCCGTTTTTGTTTCCCCACCATCTCTGCTTGTCCACCTCCCCTCCCCGTATTTATTTACCCACCTCCCCCTCTCCGTTTTTGTTTCCCCACCATCTCTGCTTGTCCACCTCCCCTCCCCGTATTTATTTACCCACCTCCCCTCTCCGTTTTTGTTTCCCCACCATCTCTGCTTGTCCACCTCCCCTCCCCGTATTTATTTACCCACCTCCCCCTCTCCGTTTTTGTTTCCCCACCATCTCTGTTTGTCCACCCCCCCTCTCCGTATTTATTTACCCACCTCCCCCTCTCCGTTTTTGTTTCCCCACCATCTCTGCTTGTCCACCTCCCCTCTCCGTATTTATTTACCCACCTCCCCCTCTCCGTTTTTGTTTCCCCACCATCTCTGCTTGTCCACCTCCCCTCTCCGTATTTATTTACCCATCTCCCCCTCTCCGTTTTTGTTTCCCCACCATCTCTGCTTGTCCACCTCCCCTCCCCGTATTTATTTACCCACCTCCCCCTCTCCGTTTTTGTTTCCCCACCATCTCTGCTTGTCCACCTCCCCTCCCCGTATTTATTTACCCATCTCCCCCTCTCCGTTTTTGTTTCCCCACCATCTCTGCTTGTCCACCTCCCCTCCCCGTATTTATTTACCCACCTCCCCCTCTCCGTTTTTGTTTCCCCACCATCTCTGCTTGTCCACCTCCCCTCCCCATATTTATTTACCCACCTCCCCTCTCCGTTTTTGTTTCCCCACCATCTCTGCTTGTCCACCTTCCCTCCCCGTATTTATTTACCCATCTCCCCCTCTCCGTTTTTGTTTCCCCACCATCTCTGCTTGTCCACCTCCCCTCCCCGTATTTATTTACCCATCTCCCCCTCTCAGTTTTTGTTTCACCACCTCCCTTCTCTTTTCACCCACTCTGGTCACTCTCCCCCTGTGTCCATTCGGATAAGTTATGAGATTGAATGGTTGAAACCTTGATGCTGGTTTCCAGCAGATTATTTGGAAGGACCGTCATTAAGTTGAAGGTTTCTTCAGAACTATCGCCATATGATATCTACCTTTCCCACTGCACTTGTAGGTTTTATTTCTGTAAAAAGAAGTTTCTAAATCATACATCATATGAGTATAGTCTTTCTTACACTCTCAGTTTTGGTAATACTGTGAAGGTATATTTGAATCGCATTGAAGCAAATAATACTCGTATTGTTAGTTACTTTGTTGTCAGAATTATGAAAGTCCTTTTCTTTTCCCAATTTTATTTCTCACCACAACTCCCTCTAAACAAAATGAAGGTGATGTAAATAGCCTCTTTGGATTAATGGTGATTGGAAAAATACTTTTGCCAGCAGGTCAAGCTTATTTCCAATTCTTGTTTTCTGGTTTGAGATGCATTTTGACATTATAGTTTGGAAAGGCCAATTTGTTTGTCTAATTGCTGTTGCGTACGCACCATGGTCAGCTGCGGCAGGAAGGCGTGCGTCTCTTCCTGCTCTGGGCACAAGCATTGCAGGAGAACTGTGGAGAAGAACAGTTACTGTTGTTTGCCTGCCTTGTCCCTGGCTTTCCATGGCCTTATTCTGAGCAAGGCCCTCATTCTTTGGAGCACCTCATCAATCCTCACCTGGGCACACATGAGGGCACAGGTATACTGCATCAAGAGGGATTTATCTCTCCACACACAAAGGATACCACTCAGAAATGGTCCCCAGAGTAACATCATTCACCTTAAGTACTCCCAGGAAAACCTTGTCTAGCAAATTGCCATATTAATTATTACAGTGCTACCCATGTGATGAAATTTCTTTAAAAGGTTATACACGACTATTTTTCTCAACTCTGTTGGATAAAGCCCTCCACACATTCGCTGACACAATGCAGCAAGATTGTCTGCAATACCTCAGTCGGAATTGTTATGTTCTAGGTACATTGTGTCTTAAAAACTTTTAAGGACAAAATCTTGCCTTTGACAAAGGTGTGTGTCTCTACTATGAGGTGTGTGTGTGTGTGTGTGTGTGTGTGTGTGTGTGTGTGTGTGTGTGTGTGTGTGTGTGTGTGTGTGTGTCTATGTGTGTATATGTGTGTCTGTGTGTATCTGTGTATGTGTGTGTCTGTGTGTGTCTGTGTGTGTGTGTGTGTGTGCCTGTGTGTGTCTGTGTGTGTCTGTGTGTGTGTGTATTTCTGCCTGTGTGTGTGTGTGTGTGTGTGTGTGTGTGTGTGTGTGTGTGTGTGTGTTTGTCTGTGGCTGTGTGTGTCTGTCAGTGTGTGCATGTTTGTTTGTGTTTGTGTGTGTGTGTGTGTGTTTCTGCACACACGCGTGCATTATTGACTCCATGTGTGGGTTTCAGAAGGTGGAACGGAGTCCTCCCAGGTCTCGAAGTGTCCACCTTCGTTTCGGGAAGGGATCATGATTTCATGGCCCAAGTTTGAAGTTTTCTTGTTCTCCAAGTTTTGTCCGAGGGCTCTTTTCAGGATTGTCACCAAGCCCCGGACATCTTCCGACGGTAGTTCGTTTATTTAATATTCCCAGGGATGGGTTTTAAGATATTCATAAGGTTCTTCTTCATCATTCCCGTTGCTCAATTAACACTGCTTCATTTTCTGCTTGTCAGCTTCCAGGATCTTTTGACTTTATTTTTCAGATCCTGGTATTTGGTGATTTTGTTGATTTTTAGGTTGTTTCGGCCAAAATTGCTTGGTAGTGATGCCTCATTTAGCAATACCTTCTTTTCTTTTTTCATAACCAGTATGATACCTGGTTGCAATGCTTTGTTTTCTTATGTACACGCTATGGTATGATGATGATATGATGATACAGAGGTAAATGATGTGTGCTATGTCGGTATATGGACCACAAACGGGAAGGACTGGGCGGAGAAGCAGGAATTCAGGGACACACTGCAGAGAATGATGAAATGGTTGAGATGAAAATGATGCCGTGCATTTTGGGGGACCTTAACGCATATTGTTGCGGATCTCAGATTACGGCGCTCCCCTTACCGACGGGGGGTTAATCCCCTCGTCTATTAAGCTGGCCGTCCGAGTCCTTATAAATTATGACGTCACTCCCAGTCGGTAGTAGCCAGGGTCATTAGTCAATGAAGTCCCAAATACCTGCGTACTAAGACCGGCCGTAAGCGAGGAGATAATTTCCACCCAAGCCGCAGCTTTAATGGATACGCCGAGCGAAGCGAGCTGCGACTTGGGCCGTTAACAAAAGACTAACCCGATTCCGAGCGTTGGCCAAATCGTGCCACGTATATTCAATGGAGAAATCACTAAAGCGACCGGATGAGAGGAAACCCAAAGTGAAGGAAGAACAAATATAATTTATTAATTATGTACAATAACGAAGAGGAAACAAAAGAAGGGAATATACAAGAAGAAGAAGAAGCAGTGACACAGGGCAGCCTTAAACAGTCTTATATTATCACACGCCCAGGACAATACAAACACACTTACACGAATGGGGTGGTGGTGGTGGTGGTAAGGAAGAGAAGGGTCCAAGCAGATGGCTCCAGGCTCCGGGTCCGCCGCGAAGAATGGCAGGCAGCTGGTGTCGTTGGCGCGCAACTGGACCTTATAATTATGCGGGGGATTGGGATGCCGCGTACCTAATGTTCGTGCCAACTCTCTCTCTCGTCTCAGAGGGTACCCTCGCGCAGGTCGCTCCAACAACGTGACAATCAATCGAGCGCTCCCCGCGCAGTTCGTTCACAATCAGCATCCCCCGGCGCAGTCCTTCACGAGCAGCATCCCCCGGCGCAGTCCTTAATCAATGGCCTCCCCTCGCGCATCTCCGTGAGCGGGCTTGGCGCTTGCGCTTTTATAACCCGCTTAGAAATCAAGCCGCGCTTCATCGAGCCACGCCTATTAACGAGCTCACCTCAGCCCTGGCTGACTGGTGGGGGCCCACCGGCCACACCCTGGTGGTGAGTTGACGTGGCCACACCTCGTTCTTGCCGCCCCGCCCCCTTCTTCTCCAAGCCTGACCTCGTGTTCAATGGTGGCTGAGCCAGGCAGCGAACGCTACTGGCAAGCCAAGGTACACAATTTGGAGGAAGGCTACGCCGCAATATGAATTGACAAGGGGGCCTACTCTTATTTAATTAATACAATGCAGATTCAACTATTGGGAACAGATCCTTACCTGAAACACATACTAATGAAATAACTAAATGAGAAGCCTATGGTGTGCTACGTGTTGCTCGTGGCCTAACTAGGGTGCGACCTTTGACCTTTTACACCAAAAAATGGGAATATTTACAGGGGATTATTTATAAGGGAATATTACAAATATTTACAAAGTGGAGGGTTCTAAAAACCACAACACTATCTTGGATTAACGGTGCCAGGTGAAGAGGAATGTGTTGATAAATTTGGTTGTGGATTGTGGAATACAGAGGGTCAAGAGCTGGTGGAGGTGGTGGCACGAAATGGGATGACCACAGCTGATTCATTCTTTCAAAAGCGCCAAAGTCAGAAGATTACCTAGAGGAGCGGACATACACAGAATTGGATTTGGTGGTGGTGAGGAAGCGACAGTTGTGGAGAGTTAAGGAATGTAAGACAGTGGCGGGAGAGCAATTTCCTTCTGATTGACTTGAAATTTGAATGGGGTATGCATATTGGGTCACTGAAGCCGATTGCTTCTGAGGTCAAAAGGTCAAGGTCACCTAAAATCGTCAATTTTTTGTGTTTTCTTTTCACTATTTTTGTGTTGTGTTTAGCATATGGAAGAAGATGTCTGAATACAAAGCGGATTTGGACCGGCTTTGCACTTTCAGATGCTTTCTAGTCGAACAAGTTTGTTTTTTGTTTTTCCTTCAAAATAGAGGCTCATGGAAGAGCGAGGTGACAGAGAAAACACACCAACAACAACAACAACAACAACAACAACAACAACAACACCAACAACACCACACCAACAGTGGAGCAGTGGGGGAAAACACAGGGAAAGAGGAAGAATTAGAAAGAACGAGAACTGCCACTTTATAATTGCTGACAGTGATGACTGGTTTCCTCAGCCTTCCCGCTTTCATACATCCCTGCTTGGATACTACCGCGCTTTGATACGACTCCGCTTTCATCAGACACACTTTGATACAACCCCATTTTGATGCAACCCCACTTTGATACAAACCCACTTTGATACAACCCCGCTTTCATCGGACACACTTTGATGCAATCGCACTTTGCTACAACCCTGCTTTCATCAGAAATACGTTGATGCAACCCCATTTTGATGCAACCCCACTTTGATGCAACCCCACTTTGATACAACCCCGCTTTCATCGGACACACTTTGATACAACCAGATTTTGATGCAACCCCACTTTGATACAATCCCACTTTGATACAATCCCACTTTGATACAACTCTGCTTTCATCAGACACACTTTGATACAACCCCATTTTGATGCAACCTCACTTTGATACAATCCCACTTTGATACAACCCTGCTTTCATCAGAGACACTTTGATGCAACCTCGCTTTGATACCAACCCGCTTTCATTGGACACGCTTTGATACAACCTTGCTTCATTGGACATGCTTTGATACAACCCCGCTTTGATACAACCTCACTTTGATACAACCTTGCTTTCACACAACCTCACTTTCATCATAATTAAACCTACACAAAAAAGTCACATGGCTGGAGAAGATAAAATATAGTTTATTCTTCTTCACACAATAACAACTTCTAGCTTGCAGACCTTGCATGCAATCATCTTGAAATTTTGCACACTTATTCCACTTCATGACTTCTACTTTATTATAAATGTTCACATCATTCAATGAAACGGTTCAATAAATATGATAAAAAAAATTTTTTGTTCAATTATTTACCGCTGCCATTCCATGTGAGCTATCGCAAATTCCAAAAAGGCATTTTAGCATGCCGACACGGGGAACATAATTGTGAAGTTCCCATTTGATATGACCAAAAATGAGGGAGGAGCTAGGTTGTAAAGGTTTATGCTTCAAAATGTCATCTCGTAAACAATGCGACGTTTGGAAGAATGACCTGGACTGCTTTTTGTTCGTTGTTCGTTTTGGGCATGTGATCATGCCTGAAAATTTTTGGCTTGATCTGTTCAGCCGTTTCAGAGAGAATGCGTTTTTAGTGGTTTTTCAGGCTTTTCACTTAAAACAATAACTTAAAACGTCATTATAATTTTTTTTCTGCATCAATTTAGATCCGAGATGATGCTCAAGAAATTTCATCCTGATTAGATGAAGTTTTTTTTACTTGTTGAATTATGACATCATAATGGAGGACCTGTGATATCATCATTCACATATGTTATTCTGCATGGTGAGTTCTTTACAATGAGACATGTCTCAATCTTTTCTGTGCAGCGCTTTTGGAGATATGGAGGTGCAATTTTTTTGTTTTTTTCAAGATGGCACCTGTACCATGTGACTTATGACGTCATCATTACCATTATAAAATTCTCCATGCCGAGGTGCTCCAACGGTGAAAATTTCCTGTCATTCGGTTCAACTATAGCAGAGAAAATGATTTTTTAAAGGAAACTAGAACTGCCACTTTATAATTGCTGGCAGTGATGAACGGTTTACTCCGCCTTCCCGCTTTCATACAACCCCACCTTTGATACAACCCCACTTTTGATACTACTACACTTTCATTGGACATGCTTTGACACAACCCCCTTGGATACAACCCCGATACACACCCCAACCCACACACACACACACCCCCACCCACACACATCCCCTCTATCCCCACCCACTCACACACACACACACACACAAACACACACACACCTCCACAAACACACACACACCTCCACAAACACACACACACCTCCACAAACACACACACACATCTCCACAAACACACACACACACACATTCCCCCCCTCCCTCCCCCCCCACACACACACACACACACACACATATCACCCCTAACCCCACCCCACACACACACATATCCCCCCTAACCCCCCCCCCCCACACACACACACACACGCACACACATATCCACACACACGCACACCACCACCCAACACACACACACACACACACACCCCTGTCAAGAGATATCCATTTAAAAAAAATATTTTCGTTTAATTAACGATATCTGCCACCTGTGGAAGAACGTCGTACCTTGGGCATGACGTCATCCGTGGAGCGTGCGGTATGTCAGCGTGAGAACGAAGGTTAGCGTCGATCGAACTTGCTCAAAATTTTCCCCATTGTCACCAAATTTGTAGTGGTATTTTGTTAACTCATCCGAGGCAAGACTACAATTGAAATCGGAGCCAAATTGACGCCGCAAGGTCTGCCTGCACGCATGGATATTTTACCTGAGGAAGAATTCACTTTGAAAATGCGATCCATTTAAAATGTTAGATTTCATTAACTTCGTCATTTTTCATCGGATTTCCACCAAATAAAGGTTACCATTGCTTGCAGATACCTCTCTTTCTCTCTAAAAGTGAAGACAGGATGAACTTCAGAGATAGAATTAAGCCTCGGCGGCGGAGAGTTTTACAATGTTATTTTCCAATGTAAATGACAATATAGCGTAGTTTTATGAAAATTCATCAGAATTTGCCCAGATTTGTTGCAGCGGAATGTTAACACCCTCTAGCGACTGCCAAATCCGAAGACAGAATTTAATTCCGAGCTACCCTGAGCTTGAGGTGGTTATGTCACATGGCCTGGTAAGAAAAAATGTTGCGGTTCTTCTTCTTCACACAATAACAACTTCTAGCTTCCAGACCGTACGTCCAATCATCTTGAGATTGTACCCACTTGTTACTCCTCATGACTTCTACTATAGTATGAAGTTTCACGTCGATCAATGAAGCGATTCAAGAGATATAAATGTTTTTAATATTTTCGTTTAATTAACGATATCTGCCAAACCACGTGATATATCGCAAATTCCAAAAGGATATTATAGTAGACTGATATGCTGAACAAATCTGTGAAGTTTCCCATCGATTGGATCAAAAATGAAGGAGGAGCTAGGTTTTAAAGGTTTATGCTTAAAAATGTCATAACTCTGAAACCATGTGATGCATGACGTCATGCTCGTTGCCTTTTTTGTTCATCGTGGGTATGCGATTGTGCCTGCAAAATTTGACCTCGATCTGTTCATTCGTTGCAGCGAAAAAGGGGTTTTTGTGTTTTCATGAAAAACAATATGGCGGCCGAACCAAGTGACCTGTGCCGTCAAAATTACCATTAAAATATTCTACAGACCGAGTCCCTCCTATGGTGAAAATTTGATCTCAATCGGTATAATTATTGCAGAGAAAATGGTTTTTGAAGGAAATTAAAAATTAAAATGGCAATAGCACTGAGTGACATGGCCTGGTAGGACAAAATGGTGCGTTTCTTCTTCTTTCAACAATAAAGACTTCTAACTTCGAGACCATACAACCAATCATATTGAAATTTTACACACTTGTTCCGCTTGATGAGAGCTACGTTGCATTAAAAAATTCAAGTCGATCAATGCAGTGGTTCAAGAGTTAGAAGCTTTTTAGGATTTTCCTTCCATTATTTATTGTGGCCAAACCATGTGACTTATCAAAACGTCTCAAGTAACATTGAAACATCCCCCCATGAGGAACATTTGTGTAAAGTTTCCACTCGATATCTTCACAAATTATGGAGGAGATATCATTTCTAGTTTATGCTTAAAAACGTCATAACTCTGAAACCATGTGATGGATGACGTCATGCTCCAGGACTTTTTTGTTTGTCATGGGTATGCGATTATGCATGCCAAGTTTGGGCTCGATCTGTTCAGGCGTTTTGGAGAAAATGGGATTTTAGTGGTTTTTTTCAGACTTTTCACTCAAAACAATATGGCGGCTGAACCATGTGACGTATGACTTCGAAATTTTTTGCATTCTGAGTTTTTTTTAACTAAGCATTTGGGAAAGAACTATCATTTTCGGTGGAGAAAAAATTGTGTTTGACGAATTCTAACCTCTTAACGTTAGCATTTTTTATATACTCAATAAACTTGTTTTTTGTTCCCATTGCAGAGTTCTTTAGCATGAGCCATTACTCAAATGTTTCCATTCAGCCGTTCGGGAGATATAGAGGGGCAAAGTTGAAGGTGTTTTACAAGATGGCGCCCATACCGCGTGACCTATGACGTCATAATTAGCATAAAAAATTATACGAGCCTAGCCGATCATTTGATGAAAATTTCCTGTCAATCCGATCAACGGTTGCTGAGAACATTAATTTTAAAGTTTTCGGAGGTGCAAAATAGGGCGGAAGAATAATAATAAGGAAAACTTTGGGAATAATAATAGGTTACTCTCCATTTCATGGAGAGTGAACCTAATAAATCTGAAAAATGGCAGGAACGCAATTAGTTACATGGCCTGAGAAGAAAAAGTATTGCGTTTCTTCTTCTTTCAACATTAACGGTTTCTAGCTTCCAGACCTTATAACCAATCATGTTGAGATTTTAAACTCTTATTCCACTTGATGAGAGCTACATCACATTAATGTTTCAAGTCAATCAATGCAGCGGTTCAAGCGCTAGAAGTTTTTTTATAAAGATTTCCATTCAATTATTTATCGTGGCCAAACCATGTGACTTATCGAAACTTCCCAAGTAACGTTTTGACTTCCCCACATGGGTAACATTTGTGTGAAGTTTCCACTCGATATCTTAGAAAATGAGGGAGGAGATAGGTTTTAAAGTTTATTCTAAAAACGTCATAACTCCGAAACCATGTGACGCATGACATCATGATCACTGAACTTTTTGTTTGTCATGGGTATGCGATTATGCATGCCAGGTTTGGCCTCGAACTGTTCATCTGTTGCGGATAAAAAGGGGTTTTAGTGTTTTTCACGAAAAACAATATGGCAGCCAAACCATGTGACCTATGACGTTGAAATTTTTTGCATTCTGAATTTTTTTTCACTTAAGTCATCTAAAGAAAATCATATTCGTTGCATCAAGGAGCATATTCGCTCTCTCCCCATCTTGTCTCCCGCTCCCTTTATCTCATTTTTATGTGTCAGTTTGTCTTTTTGTGATTAATGTTAGCTCTTACACGAGCCTCGATCTTGTATACAAAAAAAAAACATTAAAAAAAAGAACCCTTAAGACCATTTTTACCTTTAAGATTAACATGACTTCTGATCGTTGACTTCTTGACCCCAAACTCTAATCAGTTCATCTTTGTATCATAATATATAATTATACCGGTACCACGTTTTGTGAAAATCCCATGACTGGTTCACATATTATATTGGTAACAAAATTTTTACCTGATGTTACATTTCACCTTTGATCTCTTGACCCCTTGACCCCAAAATTTAAACCATTCATTTTTACAACATTATAATATCTGTACCAAGTTTGACTTGGATCCCTTCTGCCGTTCTCAAGTTATTCACCTATTACAGACTCTGATCTTTGACCTCTTGACCCCAAAATTAAATAAGTTCATCTTTACATCACAATACATACTTGTAACGACTTTGGTAAAAACTCCCGTCACTGGTTCACAAGTTATCACGGTAGCAGGATTTTTACCGAACATAACCGTTCACTTTTGACCTCGTGACCCCAACATCTAATCAGTGCATCTTCACCTCATTTATACATACATGCACTAAGTTTGACTTGGGTCCCTTCAGCCGTTCTCAAGTTATTGCAAAAACGAAAATCTATTGTGGTTGGATGGACAGCCGGACGGACAACCGGAAAACACAATGCCTCTGGCGACTGCATAATGTATGACTGGGGGGATAATGAAAGGGGAGAGAAGTAGAAGAGGAAAGCTAGGTCGAGATTTGAACCCATACTGGATGGCTCAAAGGTGAGTGCGCATACGTATCCTACCAGCCCTAGCTCCAGAAAAAAGAATTATTTAGATTTATTTTTTTTAAGCTCAATAAAAACACGTCACTTAGAATGGGGGAAATATGGCATGTCCCAGAACAAACAGAAAGGGTCCACCCAGTGAGATAAAGTTTAAGCTACAGCTTTTGGCTGCAAAAACAAGTTGGCACAGTAAAACATAAAATTTTGTCTGGAAATTGTGCATACAGTGCCTTCAGGAAGTATTCCCACCCTTTGACTTTTTCACATTATGTTGTTCCAGCCTGAATTTAAAATGGATTAAATGTAATATTTTTTTGTCACCGATCTACATAAAATACCCCATAATGACAAAGTGAAATGTTTTTAGAAATTTGTACAATTTTTTTGAAAATTAAATACAGAAATATCTAATTTACATCAGTATTCATGCCCTGATTCAATACGATGTAGAAGCACCTTTGGCAGCGATTACAGCTTTGAGGCTTCTTGGGAATGTCTGTATCAGCTTTGTACATCTGGATTTGGGGAGTTTTATCTCATTATTTCTTGCAGATTTGCTCAAGCTTTGTAAAGTTGGATGGGGAGCTTCATTGAACTGCAATCTTCAAGTCTTTCCACAGATTGTCAATGGGATTCAAGTCTGGGCTTTGGCTGGGCCACTCAAGGACTTTCACAATCTTGTTCTGAAGCCATTCCAGTGTTGCTTTGGCTGTATGCTTGGGGTCATTGTCCTGTTGGAACATAAATCTCTGCCACAGTATTTTGTACTCTGAAGCAGGTTCTCCTCAAGCATTTGCCTGCATTTGTCTACATTAATTGTTTCCCCCATCTTTACAAGTCTCCTAGTCCCTGCCGCTGAATTAGCATCCCCATAGCATGATGCTGCCACCACCATGCTTCATGGTAGGGATGATGTTGGATGGGTGATGGGCTTTACTCTGTTTCCAGCAGATGCAGCCCTTTGCATTCAGGCCATTGGGTTCAATTTCTGTTTTATCACACCACTGAATATTTTGCCTCATGTTCCGAGTCTTACACGTGCCCTTTTGCAAACTCCAGGTGTTCTGTCATGTACCTTTTTCTTAGGAGTGGCCGCTGTCCATCCGACCACTCTCTCATAAAGCCTAGATTTGTCTCTGCAACGGTCTCTGCAGCCTCCCCAAGTGCTGCAGAGACAGTTGTCCTTCAGGCAGGTTCCCTCATCTCAGCCAAGGAACTCTGGACTTCTGTCAAAATGGTTATCGGGTTCTTGGTCACCTTACCTGATCATGGTCCTGCTACCCAGGTTGCTCAGTTTGGTTGAACGGCCAGCTCTAGGAAGAGTCTGGGTTGTTCCATATTCTTCCCATTTCCTAATGATTTTGCTCATTGTGCTCTTGAGAACTTTCAACACTCTATATAGTTTCCCTTCCCCAGATGTATGCCTCCTCACAATTCTATCTCGGAGTTCTACGGACAGTTCCTTGGACTTCACGGTAGAGTTCCTGCTCTCACATACACTGTCAACTGTGGAGGCTTGTAGAGAAAGATGTGTTTCTTTCTAATCATGTCCAATCAATTAAATTTGCCACATCTGGACTCCAATCAAGGTATCGAGACATCTAAAGGATGATTAAAGGAAATTAGATGCACCTGAGCTTAATTTGGAATGTCATAGCAAAGGGGTTGAATACTTATTGACTCGACATTTCAGCTTTTCATTTTTTATTATTTTGTAAAAATGTATTTTAAAAAAAAAACACTGACATTAGGTGTTGATCAGTGACAAAATAAATCTCAATTTAATCCATTTAAAATTCAGGCTGTAACATAACAAAATGTAAAAAAAGTCAATGGGTGTGAATACTTTCTGAAGGCACTGAAGATAGATAATGAATGGCTTCACCACACATGGAGCTCAAATAGAGGACCCACAGATCCTTCGTACAAAGTCATTCCTTGGCACACCTGAACTCCTGTCCTCCTACAAGGCGTTCACCCACAACTTGATGGTGTGCTGCCTTCCCCACTGGTCTGGTGCCCCTGCCTCACAACTTGCTCAGCCTGACACCGTGAAAATGAAGGTCTTAAAATATTTTGGAAAGTGCCTCTATGGACCTATCACTTTCCCATCAGAGGCAGGTCAGTAGTTTCTGTCTTCCACCGCCTCCTTACTGGTGATGGTGTTGCACGCTCTGCTCTTTTTGTGCTTTGTCCCTCTCACCCCCCACACACCCCTCAGGTTTCTGCTGGGCGGACGTGGCCCATTATCAACCACCTTCTGGTGTAACTCACAAGATCCATAATCACTGCTCACGTCCACTCATTTGTTCCTTTTTTCCAGCCTATGGAACAAACTTCCACCTTTTTAATCTCATTTTCCCCTCCAAGTCTTTAGGACAGCTGTTCACCCCCATATCCAATCGTCCCCAATCCAAAACCATGATATTTTCTACCTTTTCTACCACCTCTCCCACCCAAAGCCCACCTCCTTCCAAATTTCCATTTTTTACTCCCTGAGAGCTTGCTTCTGTATCCATCTTGTGCAACCCATGCGTACTCCCCTACCCTTCATTCTTCCCCTCACGTATCATTTGTCCAAATCTTTCTATTTTGTCTTTCGACCCTGCTGTTGGTGTCCCACCCCCCCCCCCCCATCCCTCGCCCCCACTCTACTGTTGCGTTCTCGTCTGTTCAGTGGTCTAGTTTTCCGAAAAGGATGTATGTTGCATATTGGAGGTGAATGTAATCTTTATTGTCAATGGTAGCATGCAGATTATTGTCTAAGTAGTTTGACTAATTTTTATTTTTGATGAAATCTCTCGCTGCTCTGATGTTATTTGTGATGCTTGTCTTGATATCTTTATCATCATTCTTGCCAAACTGTATTTTATGCTTGTTATTTTAATTTTATTTTTGGGGCACCCACCATTGCTTTCATTTTATTTTTCCTCATTTTATTTATTGCCTCTTAATATTTTCTCTATTTGTGCATTCTGCTAATATGTTTTCATGTCTGTCGAAAGCTTTCTTTCACTAAAATGTCAAGATGACCTTCATATCCTCAGGTCAAGTTTTTCCAGAAGAGATTGGGGCCATGGTGCCTCTACAATCAGGAGACAGAGTCCAAGAGGATCCCATGGTTTACTTTCTCGATGCAGTGTTGAAGTACATGGTTCAGCAGGTAAACTCGTGTTTACGTGTACCTACTTATTTGTATACCTTTTTAAAGGTAGCAAGCGGCATTTTTAGTGACCCAGTATCATATGAATCTTTAAATCTCTCAATATTGTCTTATACTGTATTCAAAGTTGGCATATTTGATGAACAAAGAAGAGTTCGTCTTTGTTTATTGTTCAAAAAAAAAAGGGTTTAAATTACATTTCTATGAAATTGTTCATAGCCAGAATTTTATGTCCACATATTAGTCAGGTTCACTATGTTAACAAATATAATTTCGTTCAAAGTTTTGGTAGATTAGCAAAACTATACATTTTTGGAATATTCAGAGCATGAGGAATCCAAAAATTAATGTTTACATTTGCGTAGACACCTTTGCGAAAATGACACTCAGGACAGTGATGAAGATAGTCAGGTTCACTATGTTAACAAATATAACTTCTTTTAAAATTTTGGGATTAGCAAACCTGTACATTTTTGGAATCTTCAGAGCATGGAGAATCTGAAAATCAATGTTGGCACTTGCACAGACACCTGCATGGCCGCCGTTTTGGATTTTGAAAATGGCCGCAATAAAATACATATTTTGCGCGATCTCGGCTTCTAGTCAACCTAGAGACTTAATTAAATATGCTAATCCTATGTTTTCTGGGTCAAGGAATCCAATAAAGGCCTCAAAATAGTGCTCAGGATTATAGAAAAGCAACAAACAAAGGTAATTGAAAACCATTGTCTTTATATTTGTGATATAACTGTGTTACATAATACATGATATTGCAAGTCCTTTGAAGTTATAGGTTGTTATAGGAAGTTATAGGTAGTATCAGATTGAACTATAAGTCCTATACACAGGATCTACGAGGTCTATACCGTTCAGGAATATGCTTTTACAGATCTTCATCACTGTCCTGAGGGTCATTTTCGCAAAGGTGTCTACGCAAATGCCAACATTAATTTTTGGATTCCTCATGCTCTGAATATTCCAAAAATGTATAGTTTTGCTAATCTACCAAAATTTTGAACGAAAAAACATAGTGAACCTGACTATATCCATGATGTTTGACCATCCTCATTATGAAACTTTTTTGTGCATTTTGACATGTGACCATTTGGAACAAATGTGACTTTCAGTATTCAACTTGGATTTCACCTGTGTCCTGCTACTCATGGCACATGCAGCATTCGTACACCTCAAACCAATGTCTGGATAATCTGGAGTTTGTTTTGTGTGCCCATGCACGAATGTGGTTAAGATTGAAATCTTCATAATCAGTGCACAATCTCTATTCGTCCGTACTTTCAGCCTCGATTCTTGGTTCAATATTTTGTTCTGCTTGGAGTCACGATGGTATATTAACGAGCAATTTAGAGGGACATTTATTTTGAATGCGTTTTTGGAAACTTTGTTTCTCCTTTTATTTTGTCGTATTCTTACATGATAGTTAATATACATCAATAAATTAATTGTATTGTAGTATGCATTGTAAATATTATCGTTGTACAGTAAACCCTTAAATATCACGGGTTCGAATAATCGGTTCTGACAATTCAAAGGCAACCTTTTGTGCACTGATTTACTTTTGGCAGGTTTGAATTTCTACCTATCACGGTTTTTGAGCTGAGTTGTGAGTCATCGTTTACGTCCACTTATCGCACCACGAGCCTATAGGTGTTTTCTGCACTCCGCTAATAATGGTGCAAACATGAAGTGATGGACAAAAGTGATTCTAGTGCAACAAGGCAGAGAAAAGTGATGATCTTGTGCGAAACCTGTACATTTTTCGGCAAACCTGTAAAATATATCTCGGCAAACGAAAACAATTTGCGGAGCTACACAACGATTTATAAAAGAAACACATTGACAGATTACAAAGGAAACAATTTAAGAGATTAATAGGGTGGAATGGTAGGGCATTTAGACAAATTACAGAAGGGAAGGGCCATGTTTAATCTGCTTTTATCACACACACTAATAATAATAATAATAATTCATTTATTTTGTATAGCGCTTTTCCAGAAGCCCAAAGGCGCTTTGACAGAGTGGAAAACATAATGCATAACAATACATGAAAACAACAATTGCAAAAAGACAAGAATCAAGAAAACAAACAGCAGCGATATACGGCATATATATAAGACAAGAATCAAAAAGACAAGACAAGAATCAATAGGGAAATATTTAAAGCAAAAGGAGGGAGAAGGAGAAGAGATAGTCAGGGGTTAAATGCTGTGGGTTGAATGTTGAATGCAGCGTTGAACAGGTGGGTCTTTAGTGATGTTTTGAATGTGGTGAGTGAGGAGGAGTCTCTGATGGTGTGAGGTAGTGAGTTCCAGAGGGTGGGAGCAGCGATGGAGAAGGCCCTGTCCCCCCAGGATCTGAATTTGGTCCGGATGGAGGGGGTCAGGAGGTTGGTACCAGCAGAGCGGAGGTTGCGGGTGGGAGTGTGTCTGGAGAGGAGGTCAGCCAGGTAGGATGGGGCCAGGTTATGGAGGGCTTTGTATGTCAAGAGGAGGATTTTGTACTGGATTCTCTGGGGGATGGGGAGCCAGTGAAGCTTGTAAAGGACGGGGGTGATGTGGTCACGGGTCCGGGAATGGGTGAGTAGACGGGCAGCGGAGTTCTGACACTAATTCATTTTTATGCTGCACAAAATATTGAATGCTTGTGACTGAATTCGAACTTGTGCATCGTCCTTCTAACCTCCCACTTGCCCCCCACCCCCCCAAGAAAAAACAAGTACAAAAAGTTTTAATTAAAACAAAAGCCGCGTCGATGTTACACAATGCCTAGATGCAGCTGTGCCTATAACGTCGATGTTATAGGCACAGGACATTCCTATTGATTCGATTACTTGATGTTATTTTTGTGCAAAGTGAAAATATATCTCGGCAATTTCCCGTGTGTGGCGACGAATTTTTAATATATCTCGGCATTTTCCCGTCTGTTATTTCAGGCGGTGTATGACTGGCCATGCCGCGATTGAAAAAAAAAATATCTCGGCAATTTCCCGTGTGTGGCGACACGTGAACGAAGCTATGCTCCTCTCTCCACATTATTGTGACGACGTATAAATTAAATATTTCATCGTGACGATTGTCATCAAATGGACGAATTTTTAATATATCTCGGCATTTTCCCGTCTGTTATTTCAGGCGGTGTATGACTGACTATGCCGTGATTGTAAAAAAAAATATCTCGGCAATTTCTCGTGTGTAGCGACACGTGAACGAAGCTATGCTCCTCTCTCCACATTATTGTGACGACGTATAAATTAAATATTTCATCGTGACGATTGTCATCAAATGGACGAATTTTTAATATATCTCGGCATTTTCCCGTCTGTTATTTCGGGCGGTGTATGACTGAGCATGCCGCGATTTAAACAAAATATATATATCTCGGCATTTTCCCGTCTGTTATTTCGGGTGGTGTATGACTGAACATCCCGCGATTTAAACAAAATATATATATATCTCGGCATTTTCCCGTCTGTTATTTCGGGCGGTGTATGACTGACCATGCCGCGATTTAAACAAAATATATATATATCTCGGCATTTTCCCATCTCTTATTTCGGGCGGTGTATGACTGACCATGCTGCGATTTAAAAAATATATATCTCAATGGACTTGAAGTTACAGGCCTTTGAGAATTCATTTCGTTCTATAAAGGGCAACTTTCATCGGATTTTCTTCCCGTTTTTTTTCAACCGAGTCTAAAACTATGTTAGCGACTGTGAAAAATGAAATGATATATCGAATTTGATTTGAAATAAAACTGTGTGAGAGAGGAAGACACCACGGGCCTACAAAACAGGCCTCAAAGCTATGCGACTTAATAAAATGGTGGATATTTGTTTATATGAAGCCTCTCCCAGAATGGGTGGAGCTATGGTTCCCAGAATGGGTGGAGCTTTGAGGTTTTGTCTTCTCTGCAAGAACAAGAACAAGAAGAACAACAACAACAGCAGAGGGCACTCTATGACCAGCGTCTGCGACGCGGCTAAAAATTGCAGCAATTTTGTAGAAGCAAAATGCCAGATTTATTTATTTATTTATTTTGCTGGGATTTTTTTGCAGAATTGGCCAACAGTCAGTGTACTGAGTTTACCCTGTTTATTTTCATCAAAATGGTAAAACAAAATCAACATTTCAGCTGTTTTCAAAAATGAAGGCACCAACGAGTATCGGTTTCCCATAGGCAAGTCCAGGTCTGACGCAGACAACGTATGTTCCCAATGGAGAAGGGCAATCGGGTTACTGCAACAAGGTGATGGTAAACCTAACATCTTTTTGGCACCACAGCGACATTGAATGACGACGACGATGATTATGACAACATATGTTTGGGTCACTCTTAATGCAGGCACCCAATGCTATGTCATCCAATAAAACGCAGTTTTTAATTTTTTTTTATGTTGAAGGCTCTAGTCACAGACTATATAGTCCTCATCGAGGCCAGGCCTTAAATAAAAGAACTGCATTGATATAAAGGAGGAATAGTCTGAGTTTTTGAGGAAGTAAAATAAATCTCCTTTTTTAAGAGGGGAAAGTCATTAGTGGTTGGAAAGACATGGGAATGTGAGGAGTTCCAGAGTTTGGCATTGGAGGGGAAGAAACAAACATCATAACGGCCCACCCTTGAGTTGCCAATGGCCACACAATAATCATGCGACGTAGTGGCTTGTTGAGTAATCCGTGGTCTCGCTAATGGCGGAGGTACACAAGAGGTTTGATCTCACCATCTGCTTGTTTTAGTGACGTGATAGTAAGGAGAAAATGTTGGTTGTGGGACCCTCCAATTTCCCTCATTGACTTTAATGTTAGTTTGGAAAAAAACGATTTGACCCTTTCAATAAAAATAAGTGAATTTATTCTCAACAACATAGACCTCCTCCTACCTATTTTCCTTCTCCTCCCCCACCTATTACTCTCATCCTGCAATAGCTTCTTTTATACATTAAATTGGTTATAAGACTGAGCTTCTCTTCCATGAGCCTCGACTATGCGTCCAGATTTGTTTTAACCCCCTTCCCTCTCCCCACATCTGAAACCCTACCCCTGTCCAACCTCCCCATTCAAGACCCCGCCTGTCCAACCCCTCCTCTCCTCCATTCCTGCCCCCACTAATCTCACCCCTTCAATCCTTTCTCTCTTTTCCTACAATGGCCAACATTAAAACAACAATCGTTTTAATGGAGTTTGAACATTGACCCCATAATTGTACATGATTGTACATGATCTGCACTTAGTCACGTGAAAAAGTAAATACACCCCATGTAAAGTTTTGACATTTTCAACATATTTCAATATACAGCTATTTGATCTTCATTTCAACAATATTGATAGATAAAGGTGATATACAGGCTTGGCATTTAATATGGAATATTTTTTTTGTGGGGGTGAACTTACTTTTCAAGATGTCTTAGAACCAAATTTCATTGGAATTATGTTGAAATTATTCTAGATTTTGTTAATGTGACCTTTAAAAGAAACAAACACCACATTTGACATTTCTAAACAAATAAATTGATCCTTGAAAATGATGTAAACTGATATCGAACTCAATTCATGGACAGTACTGTGATAAACTTATGTACGTTTTCCAGAAGTATCTCTTTATTTTGCACATTACCCCATTTTTTTTTTAACAAAAACAAAAGTTCAATTACGACTGGGATTACGGACAGTAAAATTACAGTTCAGTACTTCGTGTAACCCCCACGAGCATTCAGGAGAGCACGTACACGTTGAGGCATGCTGTTCACGAGATTTGCCAAGGTTTGGACAGGAATCGCTTGCCATGCAGTGACAATAGCCTGCTGCAATTCACGCACAGAGGTCGGCTGCTGGTCCAGGTGGTCGATTTGACGCGTTAAATCTGCCCACAAGTTCTCTATCGGATTCTTATCCGGGGACATGGCAGGCCACTCCATATGCTTTACACCACGGTCAGCAAGAAAGTGATGGATCATGCGAGCACGATGAGGCCGTGCATTGTCATCTTGGAAGACAAAGTTTCCTCGAAAGGCTGCACGAGCAAATGGAAGCAATGTTTCTTCCAGAATGGCCCTGTACTTGAACTGGTTCAGGTTTCCATTCAGAAAAACCAGGTCAGTTTTGCCCCCTGCATGAAAAGCAGCCCAAACGGTCACCCCACCACCTCCAGCTTGGACTCTTGGCACTATACAATCTTTGTTGTAGGCTTCATGACTTGTCTGTGCACTCGGACGCGGCCATCTTGATGATAGACCAGAAATCTAGACTCGTCACTGAAGATCACGTGATTCCAGTGTCCTGGCTGCCATTGACGGTGCTCTCCGGCCCACTGCAATCGGCGCTGGCGGTGTTGTCTGGTCAGGCATGGCTTTCTCAGGGGACGCCTGGCACGATAGCCTGCTTGAACCAGTCGTTGGTTGACTAGCCTTCTGGATACAGGCACATTTGTCAGTTGCTGCCACTCAGCCCTAAGCCGATTAGCTGACTTGGTACAGCCATTGCGGACTAACTGGTGCAGCTGGCGATCATCCCTCCTTGTGGTTCTGCGGGGACGTCCTGGCCTCGGTATTGGAGGAGGGACACCCCTCTGAGCATTTCGTTTCAGGATCTTTGACACCTGACCTTGAGTGATGCCATACTGCCGAGCAAGAGCACGCTGTTTCATGCCGTAATTTCGTAAAGCCACCACTCCATGACAAACAGCATTGTCGAGTTGACGGACCATCTCCAGAGGAAGTGGCAATAACTTTTGGAGATTTGCAGCAGTTGTTTTCCACCAATACAGAACACAACAACCCTTGTATACCCGACTGTGAAGCCAATCATCAAATGCACCTGTCCATACATTTTGCCACGTCACCTGTGATATAATCCTGTTGTTGACTTCTTGCTGCGACAGACAATCAGTGACATGGTTCTTTTAACAAATAAATCACCAAAGTGTAAAAGAAACTCACCAGATTGATATACTGAGTTAAGAAAGTAAACCCAGGTCAAGAAAAAAAAAATTCCATATTAAATGCCAAGTCTGTAATATAACAAATATCATGAAACATTTACATTTTGTAGTCCATTGTATAATTTAAATAAACATAAATGCAAATTTCGCATGTGGAAAAACTAAGTACACCCTTGGCTCTAATAGGTGGTATTGCCCCCTTTGGCAGAAACAACCTCAAGTAGGCGTTTCTTATAACTGTCTACCAGTCTCTGACATCGACTGGGATAAATTTTTGCCCACTCCTCCATGCAGAATTCTTTCAGCTGTGCGATGTTTGAGGGGTTTCTTGCATGCACAGCTCGTTTCAAATCCCCCCACAACATCTCGATGGGATTTAGATCCGGGCTTTGACTAGGCCATTCCAGAACCCCCCATTTCTTGCTTTTCAGCCATTCCTTGGTGGATTTACTGGTATGTTTAGGGTCATTGTCATGTTGCAAGGTCCACCTTCGGTTGAGCTTCAACTTTCCGACAGATGGCCTCACATTATCCTCAAGCACCCTCTGGTACAATGAAGAATTCATAGTGGATTCTATGATGGTGAGCTGCCCAGGCCCTGATGCAGCAAAGCTGCCCCAAACCATAATATTTCCCCCACCATGCTTTACAGTTGGTATCAGGTTCTTGTGGTCAAATGCTGTCTTTGGTTTTCGCCAAACATATCTTCTGGTACTGTGGCCAAATAGCTCTACCTTTGACTCATCTGTCAAGAGCACATTGTTCCAGAAGTGCTGGTCTTTGCCTAGGTGTTCATTGGCAAACTTTAGTCTTGCCCTGATGTTCTTTCTGGACAGCAAAGGTTTCCTCCTGGCACACCTCCCATGTAGATCAAATTTGTGCAGCCTCTTTCTAATGGTAGACTTGTGCACTTTGACATCAACAGTGGCAAGAGCTACCTGTAGGTCCCGTGATGACATTCTGGGGTTCTTAGAGACTTTTTTCAGCATCTTGCGGTCTGCTCTCGGGCTGAACTTGCTGGAGCGGCCTGGCCTGAAGAAGTTGGCAGTTGTTTGGAATCTTCTCCACTTGTAGATGATCTTCCGGACAGTCGAATGATTGATTTCAAATTGTTTGGAGATCTTTTTAAATCCCTTCCCAGACTCGTAGGCATCTATAACCTTCTTTCTGAAGGTCTCAGAGAGCTCTTTTGATCTAGGCATGGTAACACCGCACACTTCAACAACAAAGAGCAAACCAAACGAAATGTCTGAGGTTTAAATAAGACAGGTTCCTCCAAGATCCTCTCTAACGATGTTCTAATCATTTGCACCTGAGCTGGTGCACCTGATTCTAATTTATGTATTTGAAGTAGTGATAAATGTAGGGGTGTACTTACTTTTTCCACATGCGAAATTTGCATTTATGTTTATTTAAATTATACAATGGACTACGAAATGTAAATGTTTCATGATATTTGTTATCTTATATCACCTTTATCTATCAATATTGTTGAAATGAACATCGAATTGCTGTATGTTGAAATATGTTGAAAAAGTCAAAACTCTACATGGGGTGTACTTACTTTTTCACGTGACTGTATAAGTAATCCTCCCCTGTGCTATAAAATTTTGTATTTAAAATGATGTACTTCTGATGTCGTACCCATTTAAAAATAATTTTGAGTAAAATTACTCCTATATAAATGACCTGAAAACTCTGGAATAGTATAGAGCCAAGCAAAAACCAAACCAAAGAGTGGAGAAAATCACAACAGCATGAATGTGGACGATATCAAAAGTCTAATAGAAGAATTAACCAAGACGAGCATAAATAAGAGGTTTAAAAAGAATTAATGGATGCCAAGAAAACAATGGGAATTTTTTTTACTACAATTTATAAATGATATGTGGGTCAGGAGCTCAGAGCAGAACGTTGAGAAGGTTTTTTTTTGTTGTTGTTGTTGTATGCAAGATCGAGGCTTGTGTAAGAGCTAACATTGATCACAAAAAGACAAACTGACACTTACAACATAAAACATGATAAAGGGAGCGGGAGACAAGATGGGGAGAGAGAGGGAAGCACACAAGTACAGCATTTTAGAGCAGGGACATAGGAAGATCTATGGGAGGGTGAGGGCTTGAGGGGAGGAGCCATGGGAAGGGGGTGGGGGGGGGGGGGGGAGAGGAGGGTGGGAGAGGTAAAAAAAACAAAAAAAACACATGGACACTGCGAGGACTTACAGGAAAGAAGTCGGTATTTCAAAAAAGTGGATCTGGGGTGAATTAACAGGGGAAGAAAAGATCAAGGTTTTGGATGGGGGAAGATAAGAGATGGTGGTGAACAGCTGTTTTAAAGACCTGGAGGGAGGAGTGGGATTGCAGAGAGTGAGGGAGTTTGTTCCAGAGGCAGGAGAAAAGAGGAGTAAAAGAGTGAAGGTGAACAGAGAGTCTTGATTTTGGCAGTTTGACCATGAGAGGGTTGCTGGCAGTTCTTGTGCGACATGAAGGAATATTTGGGGGACAGAGCACAGACTGAGCTGGGGGAGCAAGGCCGGAGAGGAGTCGGTAGAAGACGGAAAGGCCACAAACCTGCCTGCGGTGAGTGAGTGAAAGGCCCTCGGAGTTAACTTCATCGCAGGAGATTCCAATGATTCTGAAAGCTTTGGTTTCAACAGCGTGAAGCCGAGCTAGGTGTGAGGCAGGAGCACCGGTCCAGAGGGGGGAACAGTATTCCATTGAGCTGCGGATGGAAGCCTTGTATGTGGTGAGGAGCTCAGGTGTGCCAAGGAAGGACTTCGCACGACAGAGGATGCCCAGTCGGCGACTAGCTTTGGAGGCCAGCTTGGAAATGCGGTTTTCCCAGGAAAGATCATGGCAGATAGTGAGACCCAAAAGCTTGAGTGACAGAACTTCTTTGAGAGGATTGTTCAGAAAGTAGATGGGAGGATTGTCCAGTCGGTCTTTCCGGAGAGACATAATGAGAGTGTGATATTTGTCAGGATTGAAAGACATGTTCCACTTGTTTGACCAGTCTGTGATTTTGTCCAGGTCTGCAGAGAGTGAGGAGACTGCAGACTGCCGATCTGAGGGATGAGGTATGGAGTGGCAGAGAGTGGAGTCATCAGCAAAGCGATAGAGAGGATTTTCCAGAGAGTCGGAGATATCATTGATGAAGACCAGAAAAAGCACAGGGCCCAGAACACTGCCTTGGGGAACTCCAGCCTGAACAGGAAGGGGAGATTAGAGAATTTAATTTAGAGCCACACGTTGACTATGACTAGAGAGGAAGTCCACGAGTCAAGCATGGGGATTTCCATGGATACCATACGAGGAAAGTTTTGTGAGCAGAGCTGGGTGCCAGACCGTATCGAAGGCACGTGATATGTCAAGGGAGACGGCTCTGATTTTCTGTTTGGCATTGAGGACCTCCATCCATTTTTGAGACAGCAGAAGCAGCATGTCCAGAGTAGAGTGACCTGGTCTGAATCCAAATTGATGATCCGAGATCAAGCCCTTGGAGAAGAGGAAGGATTTGTTGTCAGAAGCGCTGATGGATTCCATGACTTTGCTGATAATTGGGAGCAGGCTGATTGGTCTGTAGTTGCAAAGATCTGTTTTTACACATTTTTTGTGTAAAGCGGTGATGTTTGCTGATTTCCAAGCTGATGGCAGAAGTCCTTGAGCAAAAGAGAGGGTGAAGAGAACAGAGAGATGGTGAGATAGAGCGGCAGAGCACGATTTTAGGACCTGTGGGCTGATGCCGTCTGGTCCAGTTGCAGAATCAGAGTCTGGGTTTGACAAAAAACTTCTCCACCTTGTCAGGAGAGAAGGACACAGAGTCCTGGAGCAGCTGGGTTCGACTGGGAAAGGTGGGTACAGAAATAGATGGGTTAAATTGTCTTTTGTCAGGAAAATACCACATCATTCATGTAAAAAGTGTGGAACCTTGCCCATTTATTTTTTCCCCCCCTACCCGCAATATATTAATATCCGCCAAACTATCTGCGGTATCATTAGCAAGCAGCTGCAGAGCAGCCATCATATACCTCCAAGTTCGTTAGCTGCCTTCCAACTTCCATAAGGAAGAATAATAGCTCGTTGAGCCTTTATTGAACAGAATTCTGGTTTCCGTTCTCTTTGTCGTATCACAAAGTAAGGAGGCATTTTACTTAAATTTAGGCCAGCACCAATTACTAAAGGTTCGTCATTGGATACAGCTCCTAGTACCATTAGTTGTTTTTATTACTGCTGTTCGGTCTCGTCATTTTCCTCTAATTTCCTAATTATTATCATATTGATTTTCCCTTTTTCATCCACCTTATAATATATGTGCACGACTCATTCAAAAACAATACCATTAATCATTGTATTCCATTCTTCATTGAGTGAAGGACACGTGTACAAACCGCTACTCTTATTTTGAATCCTCAGCATGTTGTAAAGAAATATCCAAGTAAGTGTTAATCCCATGCAGCTGTTTCTTATCTCTATTGATAATAGGCCGGAGAGGAGTCGGTAGAAGACGGAAAGACCACCAACCTGCCTGCGGTGATTAAGTTAAAGGCCCTCGGAGATAGCGTCATCGCGGGAGATTCCAATGATTCTGAACGCATTCAATCATTTTCCACTCGCATATCGACTGCTTCACTCCAAACCGTTTCTAAAATCCTTCCCAATCGTTAGTCTAACATATAAACGCAAACACGTTCCTTGGAGCCCATCCCATCGAAGCTTTTACTCGTTACCTTCACCATGCATTTATTGAGCTCTTGTGCCCTCCCCCCTCCAATCTACCGAGCGTGCACGCCACCTGCCAAAATACCTTGTGTTGCATAATAGCTCATGTTTCATGTCACCCGATCTTTCAATGGTGAAGAATCACTTGAAAACTAAATTATTCTCGAATCCACCTCCAGATCCTTACCAAAACCAAATCAATTCATCTCTGTTACACACCAAATCTGTCCACCAAGCTTAATCAAAATCCATACAACTTAAATATCGTACAGAACAATTAAAATTAAGTTCGGCCCCAGTCTTTCATGACTTGGTTTTCCAAATCGGCTGGTAAGATTTTTCAACCACCTCCCTCGGACATAGAGCTCTTACGAGAGTAAGAAATGTCAAGGGAGATGCAGGCCAGCTAAGAAGATGCAGGCCAGCCCAGCAATCAACAACCAACATTTTGGGTGGGTAATCCTGGGACCCCCTGGAGTAAAATAGGCTATAGTAAAAATAGGCTTATTATTATTATTGGAGTTATGCTGTTTGGAATGAAAAAAGCGATATTGAGTTCAAGTGAATGACGGAATGCCGTTACGGTTTCTACTTTCTAAACGTGAACTTCGCGGATCGCCATATGCAGATTCGCCATTGACTGGAAATTGAACACACGTACCTGTTTGTTTGCGGACGGGTACGTTTTTCATGGAAGTCCTTCACGAACTTGCTGTCCATGTCTGACGTGCGACTGAAGGTGCTACAGGAATGTGGAATTTATTGGCTTCATGCTTTAACATTCACCGTATCTGCATTGCCTGTTTGCTTCTGGCCTCCCACCCGTGCTAAGCACGGGTACCTCAATAGTGTCAATAATTCACTTGTAACCAACTTGTTCAAATATCAATAATGACCCAACTCTGGGTACTTCCGTCTCGGCTGGCACTCCAAGTATATTAAAACCAACCACTGCAACCACTTCACAAGACAACTCAATACTTCCAACAACATTTCAGAATGACCAACTTTCAAACTACCCCAAAAAAAAACATTCACAGATTGTTTCCATCATCGACCATACTTCACAAAGTTATCCATCAGCCCCCAACGTCTACCAAGGACCCACATTAGGATTTCCACTGGGAATGGTACACACCCAGGATTTCTACTAGCAATGTACACCCAGGACAGCCTGGGGCTACAGATACTTGTCGGAGGGGTCTGTCTCGATTCTTTTGTGGACACTCCCTTTTCCAGTGTCCATTCTGCTTGCATTTGTAACATGAACCCTGTCTGACCAGCTTATCTGGTCTGTCCCTCGATCGTAACTGCTCCATCTGCCCATAACAAAGTTCAGTAAAAGGCAGTATCTCCTCAATAGTCTTAGTTTCCCATGAAACACATAGTTTCTTTACTTTGACTTGCAATTTTGGTGTTAACCCATTCACGAACATATAAACTAATGGCACGCCTATTGTTTCTCTTACCATCCCTGAATTCCGCTCAAACACCTCCTGTAGTCTCTCTAGATAGTCCATTGGCTTCTCTTCAATCTTTTGTTTACAGTGTTGGATCTTCAGCCAATCAACCTTCGGTGTTAGTTTGTTCCATCTTTTTGAAATTTCCAATTCACTCTTGTATCCGCTACGTTTACAACAACCCTACCCTACCTATCTAGTCTCAGAGGATCCTCTTCTTTTGAAATTTATTGGGACCTGGCCAGTTAGACATTAAGTCAAGTGTGGAACTCCTAATTCTTCATCCACCTGGAATATCTTACCCCGGTTCAGTGATCTTATGGTATCCAGGCTTGTTTTTCAAACCTCATATTTGAGCTACCCAAGTCGTGACCCCCTGGCCTCAACCCCAGCCAAATTCACTATAGTCGACCCGAAGTCTTGAACCGCTAGTCGGTTCCTCGACCTAGATACCGCTACCCTGGAAGATGCCTTAATAGGTCATTAGGGCTGCACCCCAATGTTCAATGACCTATCAAACCAATGAGACCTTAAGCCACCTTCTCCATTCAGCATGTCTCCGAGGTAACAAAATGTTTTCACACCTTCCAGCTTCACGCCGTCTCCAAGATCCAACTCAACATTTCCTCCATCTGCAGCTCCCTCTGTGCACACCTTACACTTGAATGTAGCTGCCACACTGGTTAATGACCCTCTCAAGCCACTACATTTTTGATGAACCCACTCAGCGCACATTGTACATTGAATGGAATTCACTCCGACACCCTTCCTGCACACAGCACACGGCCACTTCCCAGTTCTTTCCACCTCACCACATGCTTTACCACTTGCCATCACCTTCGTTTTTCTGATATTCACCTTCAGACCTTTTGTCTCCATACATTCCTCCCACTTATTCATCTTCTCCTTCAGTCCATCCATACTTTCTGCAATCAACACCAGATCATCTGCATACAACAACTCCCACGGTAAACCCTCCTTTACGTTCCGAGCCAGCACCTCCATCACAGCTACAAATAGTAGTGGACTTAGTACCGACCCCTGATGCACTCCCACCTTCACCTCAAACTCACCACTGTTCCCGTCCTTCGTCCTTACAGCTGTGTGCTCTCTCTCGTACATTGCCATTACATCTCTGATCAACCATTCCTCCACTCCTAACTTCCTCAATGCCCATGTCACTACTTCACGTGGAAATCCGTTTCTGGTGTTTGTTCCCCCTCCATCCCCTCCCTTACCTCAAATGGCCACACAGTTGACATCGCACGTGACAAAGCCGAATGCCTCAACTCTGTGTTCGCCTCGAAATCCTTAGTCCCAAACCCATCTCTCTCTGTTCCCACCTTTCCCAGTCGAACCCAAATGCTCCTGGACTCTGTGTCCTTCTCTCCTGACAAGGTGGAGGAGTTTTTGTCAAACCTCGACTCTGATTCTGCAACTGGACCAGACGGCATCAGCCCACGGGTCCTAAAATCCTGCTCTGCCGCTCTATCTCACCCTCTCTCTGTTCTTTTCACCCTATCTTTTGCTCAAGGTCATCTGCCAGCATCCTGGAAATCAGCTAACATTACCGCTTTACACAAAAAAGGTGCAAAAACAGATCCTTGCAACTACAGACCAATCAGCCTGCTCCCAATTATCAGCAAAGTCATGGAATCCATCATTGCTTCGGATATGAAATCTTTCCTCTTCTCCAATGGCTTGATCTCTGATCATCAATTTGGTTTCAGACCAGGTCACTCTACTCTGGACATGCTGCTTCTGCTGTCTCAACAATGGATGGAGGTCCTGAATGCCAAACAGGAAATCAGAGCTGTCTCCCTTGACATATCAAGGGCCTTTGATACGGTCTGGCACCCAGCTCTGCTCACCAAACTCTCCTCCTATGGTATCCATGGAAATCTCCATGCATGGCTTGCGGACTTCCTCTCTGGTCGTAGTCAACGTGTGGCCCTGAATGGATTTCTCTCATCTCCCCTTCCTGTTCAGGCTGGAGTTCCCCAAGGAAGTGTGCTGGGCCCTGTGCTTTTTCTGGTCTTTATCAATGATCTCTCTGACTCTCTGGAAAATCCTCTCTATCTCTTTGCTGATGACTCCACTCTCTGCCGCTCCATTCCTCTTCCCTCAGATAGGCAGTCTGCAGCCTCCTCACTCTCTGAAGACCTGGACAAAATCACAGACTGGTCAAACAAGTGGAACATGTCTTTCAATCCTGCCAAATCTCACTCTCTTACTATGTCTCTCCGAAAAGATCGACTGGACAACCCTCCCATCTACTTTCTCAACAATCCTCTCCAAGAAGTTCTGTCACTCAAGCTTTTGGGTCTCACTATCTGCCATGATCTTTCTTGGGAAAACCACATTTCCAAGCTGGCCTCCAAAGCCAGTCGCCGACTGGGCATCCTCCGTCGTGCGAAGTCCTTCCTCGGCACACCTGAGCTCCTCACCACATACAAGGCTTTCATCCGCAGCTCAATGGAATACTGTTCTCCCCTATGGGCTGGTGCTCCTGCCTCACACCTGGCTCGGCTTCACGCTGTTGAATCCAAAGCTTTCAAAATCATTGGAATCTCCCGCGATGAAGCTATCTCTGAGGGCCTTTCACTCGCTCACCGCAGGCAGATAGGTGGTCTTTCTGTCTTCTACCGACTCCTCTCCGGCCTTGCTCCCCCAGCTCTCTCCGTGCTCTGTCCCCCAAATATTCCTACAGGTCGCACAAGATCTGCCAGCAACCCTCTGATGGTTAAACTGCCGAAATCTCGGCTCTCTGCTCACCTTCACTCTTTCATTCCTCTTTTCTCCCGCCTGTGGAACAAACTCCCACACTCCCTTCAATCCCTCTCCTCCCTCCAGGTCTTTAAAACAGCTGTTCACCACCATCTCTTATCTTCCCCCATCCATAACCTTGATCTTTTCTACCCCCACTAATTCACCCCAGATCCACCTTGTTTGAAATTCCAACTTATTTCCTGGAAATCCTGGCAGTGTCCATATGTTTATACCTCTCCCACCCCCCCCCCTTCACATGCCTCCCCCCCTTCACATGCCTCCCCCCTTCACATGCCTCCCCCCCAAAGCCCTCTCCCTCCCACAGATCTCTCGATGTCTCCATGTCTCTCGGTCCCTGCTCTCAAATGTTGTGTTTGTGTCCTTCCCCCTCTCTCCCCATCTTGTCTACCGCTCCCGATGTTATTTGTTTTATGTGTCTGTTTGTCTTTCTGTGTGATTAATTTTCGCGCTTTCACGAGCCTCGATCTTGTATACAAAAAAAAAAAAAAAAAAAAAAAAAAAAAAAACCCTCTCGAATGCTTTCTCCAGATCAACAAACCCAAAGATCAACTTCTTCCTCTTCTCCATGTACTTCTCCTGCAACTGCCTCACAATAAAAAGCGCGTCTGTCGTTCCTCTTCCTGGCATAAATCCAAACTGCATTTCGTCAATCTTCACTTTCTTCCTTATCCTCCTCTCCAACACCCTTTCCAATACCTTCATTCCATGCTCCAATAGCTTTATCGCTGGATACGAGCCACAGTCCAGAGGGTCACCTTTCCCCTTGTATAGAGGGAGGAGGGTACTCAGTTCCCAATCCACTGGAATGCGGCCTTCTTTCACCACCAGATTACAGATCTATGTCATTCGCTTCACACCCCAATTTCCCGCTGCCTTCAACATATCTCCCACAACTCCCGTCGGCCCTCCCGCTTTTCTACTCTTCATTGCTTTTATCGCTTCCTCAACTTCCTTCTCGGTTATCTTCTCTGCCGGTCCTAACACTGGGTTACTCTCTATGTTGCCATCCCATTCATTCTCTGCATTCAACAGTATTTCCATATATCTCTTCCATCTTCCTTTAATTCCATCTGGGCCCACAACGATTTGTCCCACTTCATCCTTCAAGCAACTCACCCCCATCACATCACACCTCTCTTTCGCTATCTGCTTTGCAATCCTGAATTCCGCTCTCTGACCCTCTTCCAAATCCAAGCGTTCTCCGAACATTTTTCTACATGCCTCCTGCGCCTTTACTCCCTCTTTCTTTGCAGCCTTCTTGGCTGCATTATAACTTTCATGCTCTGCCTTTTCTTCCCCCATACCCTTCGCCTTCTGCCACTCCTTGAACCTCTTCCTCTTCTCGTCAATCCTCTTTCCAACTTCATCATCCCACCACCATGTTTCCGAGTGCCTCGGTGGTCCTTTTGTCCATCCACATACCTCACCAACGGCTCCCAACAGACATTCAACCACTTTCAAGCTCAACCACATCATCCTCTACCATACTCAGCCTCTCTTTTAATGCCTCCCTCACTGTCACCTCTTTCAACCTCCACACCTTCATTCTCGGTTGGTACTTCACCCGCCGAGTTCTCCTCGCACCTTTCACCCTGATGTCGCAGACAACCAAGTTGTGCTGTGAAACAGCCTCCTCCCCCGGGATCACCTTTGTGTCCCGGAGGTGCCCCCTATCTCGCCTACGCACCAGCAGGTAGTCAACGGTTGTCGTCGACCCACCTGACGTGTATGTAAATGTCAATATTCGATATATGTCAATATAATCGTTTATATTTCTAAGATTTCCTAAATCCTATTATCATGTATTTCAACATTGTGCAGATGAATTCATCATTGGGAATCCATAATCCCAACACCATATTTCAAAGTGTAATACATCGCATGGTACAAATGAGTCATATACAGTGGGGAGAACAAGTATTTGATACACTGCCGATTTTGCAGGTTTTCCCACTTACAAAGCACGTCAAGGTCTGTAATTTTTATCATAGGTACACTTCAACTGTGGAAGACGGAATCTAAAACAAAAATCCTGAAAATCACATTGTATGATTTTTAAGTAATTAATTTGCATTTTATTGCATGAAATAAGTATTTGATCACCTACCAACCAGTAAGAATTCCGGCTCTCACAGACCTGTTAGTTTTTTCTTTAAGAAGCCCTCCCATTCTCCACTCATTACCTGTATTAACTGCACCTGTTTGAACTCGTTATCTGCATAAAAGACGTCTCCAGACCGTCTCCGACCACAAAGACCGCAAAGACCGACCGCAAAGCCGTCTCCAGACCTGTCCACACTCAATCAATCAGACTCCAACCTCTCCACAATGGGCAAGACCAGAGAGCTGTCTAAGGACATCAGGGACAAATTTGTAGACTTGCACAAGGCTGGGATGGGCTACAGGACAATAGGCAAGCAGCTTGGTGAGAAGGCAACAACTGTTGGCGCAATTATTAGAAAATGGAAGAAGTTCAAGATGACAGTCAATCTCCCTCGGTCTGGGGCTCCATGCAAGATCTCACCTCGTGGAGCCTCAATGATCATGAGAAAGGTGAGGGATCAGCCCAGAACTACACGGCAGGACCTGGTCAATGACCTGAAGAGAGCTGGGACCACAGTATCAAAGAAAACCATAAGTAACACACTACGCCGTCATGGATTAAAATCCTGCAGCGCACGCAAGGTCCCTCTGCTCAAGCCAGCGCATGTCCAGGCCCGTCTGAAGTTTGCCAATGACCATCTGGATGATCCAGAGGAGGAATGGGAGAAGGTCATGTGGTCTGATGAGACCAAAATAGAGCTTTTTGGTTTAAACTCCACTCGCCGTGTTTGGAGGACGAAGAAGGATGAGTACAACCCCAAGAACACCATCCCAACCGTGAAGCATGGAGGTGGAAACATCATTCTTTGGGGATGCTTTTCTGCAAAGGGGACAGGACGACTGCACCGTATTGAGGGGAGGATGGATGGGGCCATGTATCGCGAGATCTTGGCCAACAATCTCCTTCCCTCAATAAGAGCATTGAAGATGGGGCGTGGCTGGGTCTTCCAGCATGACAACGACCCGAAACACACAGCCAGGGCAACTAAGGAGTGGCTCCGTACGAAGCATCTCAAGGTCCTGGAGTGGCCTAGCCAGTCTCCAGACCTGAACCCAATAGAAAATCTTTGGAGGGAGCTGAAAGTCTGTGTTGCGCAGCGACAGCCCCGAAACCTGAAGGATCTGGTGAAGATCTGTATGGAGGAGTGGGCCAAAATCCCTGCTGCAGTGTGTGCAAACCTGGTTAAGAACTACAGGAAACGTCTGATCTCTGTAATTGCAAACAAAGGTTTCTGTACCAAATATTAAGTTCTGTTTTTCTGATGTATCAAATACTTATTTCATGCAATAAAATGCAAATTAATTACTTAAAAATCATACAATGTGATTTTCCGGATTTTTGTTTTAGATTCCGTCTTCCACAGTTGAAGTGTACCTATGATAAAAATTACAGACCTTGACGTGCTTTGTAAGTGGGAAAACCTGCAAAATCGGCAGTGTATCAAATACTTGTTCTCCCCACTGTAGTTGAATTCAACAGTGGAAATACATAATAACACAACAATATCTTTTCGAATGTCCCCTTATTTTACAAATTAATTTAACATTGCTTGGTTTGTTGCAAGATATTGTTTCTGTAAGAGCACAACAGTGCACGATTTCTATCTTGAGTCGGTCAGAAATAAAATAATTTTGTCCGGGTGCCAGCGATGACTCACCTACTATCTCCACTGCTCAGAAAACACGTATAATATATTATTTGGCTTATAATTCTCCCCCAGCTCGGTCCTACAACCAATTTATGTGGAGGAGAAGCTGGTGCAGGATGAGAGGAACGGGTGAGAAAGAAGAAGGAGATGTTGGTTCAGGAGGAGGTCTCTGTTCTTGAGAATAAATTCACTCCTTTTTATTGACAAGGTCAAATAGTTCTTCACAGAATTAACATTAGAGTCAATGGGAGAAAATGGGAGGGCCCCACAACAAACATTTTATCCCTTCTCGTGATGCCCCCTACCCATTTGGGGGATAGTTAACAAAGGGAACAATATACCTGCACAGTTCTTGATGAAGACCATTCAGTGGTCAATACGTCAGAGGTGAGCATTGCCTACTGGGCAGCCATACAAGATCGCCCTGCCTTCAGTTTTGAATACTGACCTTCCCAACTACAACTATTTTTTTGTGTCCTTAGGCAAAGAGTCTTGAATGGCGAGAGAGAGAAAACCAGGAGAAGGGATTTTTATTCCTTCTTAACAACTTCAAGAAATTCTACCTTCCATATATATTTCCTGGATTTTCCAAAGAAACAAGTTTATATCATCCTATTTTAGGTGAGTGGTGCTGTAAGTCTGATTTTCACTTGCCTGGATTTTGGGCATTGCTATCATTCTGTAAGCAGCATTTTTGTGTCGATGCCCAAGCTTCCCTGAGGGCATTAGGTCAAGTACAAAGTGTGGACCGACCGCATGTGAACCAGATGAGACGAGCTCAGCAGATTCCCTCCACTGTGATTTGTTATTGATGAATCATCTTGGCTTTTACTAACAATCTAATAGCAACCCAATTTTTTGACTTGCTTGATGTCTGAATGGTTAGAATCCAAGTGCTTAAAATGTTTCCTAAAGCTGTATATCGAACTTCCAGCCTTTGACATGCCAGCGCATTATTTGCATCACAAGACGACCATCATAGAGTATCGATCAGTCGACATGCTTTCATATTTGCACACTTCCTCTTTTACATTGTCTATTATTCAAAAAGTTTTCTCTTCTCTATTATGCATCTTTGGCAATTTTTAAAGCACATGTTTATGATGTCAATGTAACTTTGTAGTGAAGAGATCATGTTGAACTGGGCTAATTGTTTAAATGTTGGATGAATAATGTCATGTTCTGTGCAGAAATTCCAACGTTACGACACAAACCTCATTATGTGCAAATTGGTAAAGACCCGGAGACCAACCAAGTCACATACTGCACCAGAGAATCATTCCTACCAGCAAGGGTGGCTTTCATCAAGTGGCTGGTATCTTTCTGGCTCGAGGCCAAAGTCAACACGACTCCCAAAGTCTCCAGCACCCAAGGAGAAGATGTTCCAAAACATGGGCAGGTATTCATAAGTGCTTCCGTTATGATCCACTGTGTTGATCAGCAACGTATCATTATGTGGAAAATGTAAGTTAGGGTGGCACCTTCATCACAGGGGTTTGGAAAGGTTTTTCTTTGTTTACGAGTGGAAAATACGCAGAGGGAAGTGATGTTATGGCAGGAATCCCAGTGTAATAGGATACTGAGTGGTACTTTCATTTCCTAAACTTGGAAATCATTGCCTTTTTTTGTTTGTGATTAAATATAAAATGGAATGCCCTCTTCCAAAACCCATCCCTTCTCTTTACAAAATAATGTTTTTTATGCCTCCAGTGACGATGTAGCCGGATGCATTATGTTTTCGGGTTCTTCGTCCGTCCATGCATCCGTGATCGGTTTTCGTTCCTGCGATAGCGTAAGAACGATAGCGTAAGTACGGCTGAAAGAATACAAGTCAAACTTAGTACAAGTTTGGGAATGATGCAAAGATGAACTGATTATATTATGGGGTCAAGAGGTCAGAGGTCATGTCAGGTAAAAATTCTGTTACTGAGCTAACTTCTGAATCAGTGATGGGATTTTGACCACACTTGGTATAAGTATATATTATGATGCAAAGATAAACTGATTAGATTTTGGCATCAAGAGTTCAAAGGTCAGAGTCTGGAATAGGTTTTCGTTACCATGATAACTTAAGAGTGGCAGAAGCGTACCAAGTCAAACATCGTGCAATTATTTACAATGATGCAAAGATGAATTAATCAGATCATGGGGTCAAGGGTTCCGTTAGGTAAAAATTCTGTTGCTGTGTTAACTTGTGAACCAGTGATGGGATTTTCCCCAAACTTGGTATAATTATATATTATGATTTAAATATGAACTGATTAGATTATGGGGGCAAAGGTTAGAGGTCATGGCAGGTACAAATATGATACTTGAGAACAGCTGAATGGATTTAAACCAGAATTGGTACAAGTATGTATAATGATGTAATAATGTGGGTGGAGGCATATCGGTCGACGTCGTGACATCAAAGAGTACTGTTCTAGTTTGAGGATATAACAACAGACCAATGGCAAGGAAAGGATTAACATAATCAGACCCCGGTTTACCCTGGGTATCAGACTATGGATGTGTTCCTGAAAAGTGTGACAAATATTAAAACGACGTACATAAAAGCAAATTTTCTTACAATAATTAATAGAATAAGCAATAAGCAATAGAATAAGCATTCATCTGCAGCTCAATGGAATACTGTTCTCCTCTCTGGGCCGGTGCTCCTGCCTCACACCGAGCTCGGCTTCACGCTGTTGAAACCAAAGCTTTCAGAATCATTGGAATCTCCCGCGATGAAGCTAACTCCGAGGGCCTTTCACTCACCCACCGCAGGCAGGTTGGTGGTCTTTCTGTCTTCTACCGACTCCTCTCCGGCCTTGCTCCCTCAGCTCTCTCTGGGCTCTGTCCCCCAAATATTCCTACAGGTCGCACAAGATCTGCCAGCAACCCTCTTATGGTTAAACTGCCAAAATCAAGACTCTCTGCTCACGTTCACTCCTTCATTCCTCTTTTCTCCCACCTCTGGAACAAACTCCCTCACTCTCTTCAATCCCACTCCTCCCTCCAGGTCTTTAAAACAGCTGGTTCACCACCATCTCTTATCTTCCCCCATCCAAAACCTTGATCTTTTCTACCCCCGCTAATTCACCCCAGATCCACCTTGTTTGAAATTCCAACTTCTTTCCTGGAAGTCCTTGCAGTGTCCTTGTGTTTTATACTTCTCCCTCCTCCCCACCCCTCTTCCCATGCCTGAGTTCCCACAGATCTCTCGATGTCCCTGCTCTCAAATGTTGTGTTTGTGTCCTACCCCCTCTCTCCCCATATTGTCTACCGCTCCCCTTATTATATGTTTTATGTGTCTGTTTTATTCTTTGTGTGATAAATGTTATCTCTTTCACGAGCCTCGATCCTGTATACCAAAAAGAAAAAAGGAGGGGATGCTTTCATAATGTCACAATTTCAAGTATTATATTTCGCTTTTTACCCTGTGCTCATGAAGCGAAAAGCAGTGTTAGGCATTCAGTTGAATATGTGCGTACGTACGTGTCTGCATTTTAAAAATTCATTTTCTCTGCAACCGTTGGTCCGGTTGACACAAAATTTTACCATAAGAGTGCCTCCGCCAGTGGAATTTTTTTATTCATAATTATGACATCATTGGTCACATGGTACGGACGCCATATTGGAATAACGTTACACCTCTATATCTCCGAAACAGCTCAATGAAAAAAATTGAAGCAAGGCTCATTGTGAAGTACTCCCCATGTGGAATAACATATGTTAATGATGATGTCATCGGTGCCTTCATTATGATGTCCTAATTCGACCAGTACAACACTTGATTCGATCAGTAAGAAAACAAAAAATTATCTGCAACTGTTAGTGCGATGGACAATAAATTTTCAGCAAAGGAGCGCCTAGGGTGGTGCTCAAAATAATTTTTTTTAAATATTTACTGGGACATGGCTTTATGTTGTTCCTTTTGTTCCAAAATGAAATGACACCAAATATGAAAGCAACCTGATTTTCTTTAGGGGTGCCACATCAGCCTTCAAACGAAAGGTGTCTACAAAACTTTTCTATATATGGATCGAAAGCAAAACCAGAAGTTTGTTTTATGAAAATCCACCCTCCACTCACTTTCTTTGTATTCTAGCAAACACAAGTTACAATAGCTGCACAAATAGCACTATATTGCTATGAAAACTCAAATTCAATGATAACAATCCAAATGTTCAGTTCATAAAATGAAGAGACACCATATCACATAATATTAAAAAACCCAAATATAATGAGAAATGTAACTCCTATTTCTGGGCCTGTTTCACCACTGTTGCCTTCTTGGCATCGGGGTACATCTTCCTGTGAGCAGCAACAACTTGAAGCAGAGCTTGCTTTTGCTCTTCATCCTTTGTAAGGAGCTTATTGTAGTCTTGTATCAATGCGACACCCCTTTCTGCCCTGTCGTTCACCACGACTAAGCCACTGGCGGCTTTCTTTGCTTCCTGAAAGCTGGTTTCTTGCTCCCATGAACCAGGATCCTTATCCATCCAATCAGTTGGGGTCCCTAGGATGCTGAAGAAATGCTTGGTGTGTTTTGTTATGAGGCCAGCGATTGACAGGGCGGTTCCTCGTTTGATAGCTGGTCTCTTTGGAGAGGGGTTTTCACCGTCATTTTTCAATGCTTCAATCATATTGATCTTGCTTTCTTTGTCAATTCTGGTGTCAAAGAATGCAAATGCCACTAGTACTGGGCTCATGTACCACGTGTGGCGGCCAAGTGCCTTCAAGGCTGCCTGAGCCATCTTCTGATTGATTTGTTCAAACTTTTCCAACTTCTTGAAGAGGTTAATGTCATTCAGGGGAGCCTCAATAGCTTGTGGAGCCCGAAACCAAGCCTGTACATACACAACGCAGACAAAAATGTTGAAGGCTCGGAGTTCTCTCACCTGTCGAAGTGTCAAGTGGAACTCTGACCGAAACATGAACACCTGTAGTGAATATAGTGCTTTTGCCATCCATCTGGCTCTGTGCATTGCTCCTGGAGCCATGATCCAGATTCCACGAGGTGGGATTCCTCCCATGTAGATGACAGTCAGTTATAGGAGTTCACGATAATCATCTCGTGGCTGCTGATCTTTCAAACACACAAGAACGTTTTTGCTTCCAACACAGTGTCTACAGATCCCATTGAAGCCTTCCTCTCTGAGAATTGATCGTGAAGAAACTTCCTGTCCTCGGGGTTGGTGATTATGGCCTCCGAATCTGCATGCCTAAGATCAAACGTCTTCTCCAAGGAGGCCTTGAAGGATGCTTCCTTTTTCTCTTGGGTCGCACCACCCCGCTTTGCACCTTTTTGGAGGCTCCTCCATTCTTCATATAGCCTCTCCAAACGATGGATGCAGTGCTGCTTCGTCGTTGTAGGTAGGTGAGCTTTTTCCCAGAACTTCACAACCTCTTCAATGGTGAGGGTTGCACTCTCCCGGGCAGTGCGATTCTCCTTCTTCAGGTGATGGAAAAACAGGACAAGAGATTGATGCACAGTCGGGAGCTTGGCACCTTTGATGGCATCTCCAGAAGTGGACCCAATGAGATACACATTATCCTGAGCCCGAGTTTTCAATGAAACACTGGTACTAGCACATGCCATATCTGCAAAATAAGCAAGAATGTGGGTAAAATCCTGTTAATTCTTACTCCACAGGGTCACTCTCTACAAAAGAGCCACAGTCAATAAGTTAGGCCTACATATTACACACTAAAAAAGCGTACCCCTGACCCCGGGAACCTGTACAAAACATGCATGAAAATTGCCCAGATCGTGATCATAGGAAGTCTCAAAACTGTATGTATAATATATTGTATATATATATAATGTATAATGTGTATTTGTATATTTATTATTTAATGTATATTTACTATATATTTATTTTTAATATTATATTTAATGTATATATATAATTATGTATTTATTTTGTGTATATACAGCCCAAAAAATGGGAATTCCTATTTTTGCATGGGGGAAAATTCATCACTGATGTGGCACCCCTAAATATTATTGGATGCCATTCAAATTTGGTGTGGTTTCCTTTGACACCAGAAGGAACTAAAATAGACCATGTCCCGGAGAAAATCTGCATTTTGCTTTTTTGAAGCCCACCCTAGGAGCGCCTCCTCCTGTATAAATTTTTAATGACAAGTATGATGTCGTACGTCACGTGGTACAGGTGCCATCTTGGAAAAATCGAAAAACGTTGCGCCTCTATCTCCGAAACCGCTCCATGGAAAAAATAGAAACATGGTGCGTTGTCAAGTATCCCCATGGGGAATATAATATGTTTACAATGATGTCAACGGTACCTTAATGATATCATAATTCGACAAGTCCAACTCTTGATCCAATCAGTATGAATTTTTTTCTCTGCAATTCTTGGTCCGATAGACAAAAATTTTTTACCAAAGAAGCACCTTCTTTTGTAGAATTTCTGATAATTATGACGTCGTAAGCCACGTGGTGCAGGCACTATCTTGGAAAAATCGAAAAACGTTGCACCTTTATATCTCTGAAACTGCTCCATGGAAAAAACTGAAACGTGGCTCATTGTAAAGAACTCAACATGGGGAATAAGTGTTGTTAACGATGACGTTATTCGTGCCTTATCATGACATAATTCGACAGGAATAATGCTTACTTAGTCTAGTCAGTTTGAAATTTCTTGAGTGTGATCGACGCAACAATTATATTAGTGAATATAAATTTATGATATAATCACTCGCATGGTCTGGCAGCCATATTGGATCAAAGAAAAAAACAGGCAAAAACAGAAGAGTTGGCTCGCACCAAGTTGACTGTGCAGGTTAAGTATTGTCGTGTGCCTACCCCGTAGTGAACACAGCAGGGCGACACGGATGACCAAACGAGCTTTATCTCCAAGGTGTTCAATCCAATGATGATGGTATTCTTTTCACACGAGGGAAAGGAGAATGATGAACTTACCTGGACAGCTTCCACCCGATGTTTTCTCACCTGTGATGATTAACTCGAAACCAACACAGGATTTACTGTACAAAAATACCGGCTTTATTAAAGAAATGCTGTTAACAAAATAATCCACGATTAAAAAAAACTACGATTCCTAAACTGGACGTCCCCATACAGACTCGATTGCAACACAAGGGAAGAAATAACTGTGAAAATAAATGCTTTATTTTTGTTGCACTTGGCTCCGAGCTGCTGTTGAACCTTGTCAGGAATCGTCTCTGATCGTCACAGGCCTCCAGGACACTGTGCAGGAAACCGCAGGCTGCACTGCCCATGGGCGGGAACTAGGCCTCGCTGCGCGGTCCACTCAGCCGCGGTCGTCTTCCCGATCGTCCAGTCTTCCAATGCCCCCGGCGCGCAAGAGCGCTACAAAATGTTCACGTGCTTGTCAATGAATTCCTCTACTCGCGCAGGAGCACTATGAACTCCGACCAGTCGCCATGAAAATCCTGAAGCAGAGCGAGATATGAAATCGTCACCGTTCACCACCAAAGCCAGAAGATGCGAGGAAGTCAAGAGCCTCGACCGTTCTCTATCAAAGTGCGGACCCAAGAGACAAAATGTCCGCCCTCCAACTCAGTTGTACTCGAGGCTCTGACGTCATCCGTGTCTGCTCCACCAATCCCATAGTCCCATTTTAGCCGTGCTTGCACAAATCAATCCCGGACCAATCACTGTTCTTCTGGGCGTGGCCTCCTGGACCCACCTGCTCGATGTGGCAATGTCATGGCTGGCAGTGCCAGCGGTAGTTGAATGTCCCGGTTATGGTCGCTTTTATTTAGTGCTATAAATGCGCGATTTCCTGGCTAAGTGTGTGCTGCTGATGTCATAAGGAACAGGAAAAATAACAGAGGCCATTACATACAGGGGATTTACCATTAATCTCTAACTAATTAGCATAACCCCACCCCTCGTGATGGGAACGAAGATACGCGCTTGCACGACATACGATCTACCGGATCCCTACTTATGATACATAGGGTTTCTTCTTCTTCATGACAGTCGGAGCACACTACCTATGCAATTCTACCTGGACTAAGGTAATCATTGCCTACCCCCTACAAACATAACAGTATTCTATGAATACCATTTAGTTACCTATGATATTACCCTTTTTTTGGTTAATGACATTTGCTGTATTCAAATAAACATACGTATAAATCAAATAAAAACAATTACCAGACGTTTTAAAATAAAAAATAAGCCTCTCACTGTATTGGTCAAACTTGGTGGTAACTATTCCTGAAACTCCTCCTCCTTCAATGAACGTTGGCATTTTTATAGATGGTACGCAACGTAATCAGAGGCACACTTAATATACCGGCAACATCGGCAACATCAATGGCACATTGACCAGTATCCATTCGACGAATACCATCTAACTCCACTTCTACGGTAACACTTTTACAATACCTTTTAGCCAATCTACAACACAGTACATTTATTTATGTGCGATGCAAAGTACTGTTGTTCTTTCGGTGATTTTGCGACAAGGGGAGATATAAATTGGGATATTACTGTATTAACAATTTTAAATCCTGAGGAATGCTTGAAAGTGTAGTGTTTCGTTACTGTAATTAATTTTTAATAATGTAATTTACTATTATACTCAGCGACTAACTTTCTGAAAGTTTGTGGATTGCAATCTCCACCATGATGCCTAAATCCTGTGGAATATTAAATTTTCTGGGAAGGATTCATTGCAGCACATAACCTCCTGGCGGGTGACATTGTGACAAACAAGAGTCCAACTCAGTAAAATATGAAGTAAAGCAGAAGCAGAAAAGAAAGACAATACATTGTTGATGTCACATTCAACCCATTTGAGTTTGAGTTGAATTGAATGAAGTTGAGTTGAATGAATTCGGATTAAATTAAAACTCAAATCACAATTGCTTTAGTCTTCACACAAGATTTTGAGGAGCTAGTTTTGTTGTAAAGTAGTGCAAAAGAAAAAGACTTGAAATGTATTTTTATGAGAATTTATTTGTTTCACTTGTCCATATTGTTTCGCAGCACCTGACAGTTGGTGTACCGTCCCAAGAGGAGTTGAGGGGTCCTGCTGGTGAAGTGTGTGATAGTGTGGCTGTGGGGACGTCAGCTTGTGGGAGCAATGTAGCAGAAATCCAAGAGCAGCAGTCACACTCCAACACGAGCACGCTGACGGAGCGTGAACCCAGTACGTCCAGCTTGTGCAGTGTCGATGACGAGAGGTTGTCGGATTTTGAAGTTGCACGCCGTGTGTTCTGTGGAAGCCGGGAAAATGTCAACTTTGTTGTGGAGGTTTTTCGGCAGGTATGGTTATCTTTTTCCTCATTAATGACCTTTATTTACTGCATAACGATTTGGAATATACTGCACTGTAGCTGGTGTTGGCTTAGCGGTTAGGGTGCCGGCTTGGGATCCTAGGATCCTGAGTTCGAATCCCGGTCGATCGCTGCATTAACACCAAGGGGGGGTGACTCAGCCTGTCATCCTTCCGAGGTCGGCAAATTGAGTACCAGCTTGCTGGGATGAATGATCCCGGTGTGTACCCCGGTTTAGAATAGGTACACCGTATCCCTGCTCATCGTAAGAGGTGACTATGGGTTGGCGTCAGGAAGGGCATCCGGCCATAAAAATTGCCTCAAAAAGGGAACCATGAGTTCATGGGGCCCGCAGGGCTAACCCCCGCTTTAGCGGGGAAAAATGGCCTCAAAACGATCATTCCTTCATTCATTTGTAGCTGTTATAACTCGTTCTAGATGAAGAAGCACAAGCTATAATATTGGATTTCATTGGGGCGTCCTCGAACCTATGACAGATAAACAAGACAGACACAACAACAACACAACATGCATTTTAAAGGCCATTTTCCCTACTAGAGCAGGGGTTAGCCTTGCGGTCCCCATGACAATCTTCTCCATTTTGCCCTATTTTCTGCATCTCTCCTTGTTAACCCCCTTGCCCGCATTTCTTCTTCCACCATCTTTAGCCAAGTCTTTCTGGGTCTTCCCCGTCCTCTACTTCCTTCTACATTCATTTCCATCACTCTTCTCAACCAGTCACTTTCATCCTTCCTCAACACATGACCAAACCATCTCAACCTGTTCCTCTTCACAGCATCAATCACAGGCTCTATTCCCATCATCTTTCGCAATTCATCATTTGTCTTCCTCTCTCTCAACGATACTCCGCACATCCGTTGAACCATTCGCATTTCCACCCTTTCCAACCTTCGTTGCTGCTCTACGTTCATTACCCATGTCTCGCTCCCATAAATCATAACACTTCTCACACATGCAGCATACACTTTTCCCTTCAGCTTCAACGACACTCGCCTCATCATCAGCACGCCACTCAGTTCCCGAAACTTCTTCCATGCACATCTCACTCGAGCAACCGTTGCCGAGTCTGATCCACCTTCTCCATTCATCATGTCTCCGAGGTAGCAAAATGTTTTCACACCTTCCAGCTTCACGCCGTCTCCAAGATCCAACTCAACATTTCCTCCATCTGCAGCTCCCTCTGTGCACACCTTACATTTGAATGTAGCTGCCACACTGGTTAATGACCCTCTCAGACCACTACATTTTTGATGAACCCACTCAGCGCACATTGTACATTGAATGGAGTTCACTCCGACACCCTTCCTACACACAGCACAGGGCCACTTCCCAGTTCTTTCCACCTCACCACATGCTTTACCACTTGCCATCACCTTCGTCTTTCCGATATTCACCTTCAGACCTTTTGTCTCCATACATTCCTTCCACTTGTTCATCTTTTCCTTCAGTCCATCCATACTTTCCGCAATCAACACCAGATCATCTGCATACAACAACTCCCACGGTAAACCCTCCTTTACGTTCTGAGCCAGCACCTCCATCACAGCTACAAATAGTAGTGGACTTAGTACCGACCCCTGATGCACTCCCACCTTCACCTCAAACTCACCACTGTTTCCATCCTTCATCCTTACAGCTGTGCGCGCTCTTTTGTACATTGCCATCACTACTCTGATCAACCATTCCTCCACTCCTAAACAAGACAGACACGAATTGGAAAATGTACAAATAACAGGTTTAATGAAAATAAATGCCAGGGAACAAATAAATGAATCTAAAACTAATTCCTAAATTGAGACGTCTCCATACGGACTCATGAAACAGACACAGGGAGAAATAAATGAAAGTAATAAAATGTGTGTGAATAGCGTTTGCTTGAACTCAGCTCTGGGCTCCTCAAGTGGTCCCCGAACCCCGGCCGCCAAACAGGTCCCTGAGTCCTTGCGCGGGAAACGCACAAAGGTGCGAATTTGCGCCGCCGCCAGCCGCCCACGCGAGGCAGCCAAGCTCTCTCCTCCGCCGTCCCACACTCCACAAAGCGCTGAGGTCTCTCAGGCGCACACACCACGGAACACAGCCGCCACGGAACACAGCCGCCACAACGCCAGCACTACCGGGATAAGAGAGAAGGATGCGTCCGCCTCCCACCACAGCCAGGAACAGAGAGAGCGTGTGAATGCAACCGCCTACGACTAAGCCCAGCACGAGAGGGAACAATGCATCCAGTCCGTAATGAAAACCCAACGCAAGAGAGCAAATGAACCGCGACCGCCCGTGATGCCAGCCGCGGACCAGGAGAGCAAAAATGGCGGTGCTCTGCTTTTTTGTCCCTCGTGCTGGAAGGTTCGATTATGATGTCATGCTCGCGCCAATCATCGAGCACCATCGCATCGCTCCACGACCACGACCAATCATCACCTCTCGGGGCGTGGCCCCACGGCCCCCCTTACCGTCCCTTGCGATGACGCGGTTGGTGGCGTCGGTGTTAGTGTTTGGCTCCGGATCCGGTCGGTGGTCGCTTTATTTAATTTTAGGTGCTGATCGCATGGCTCATGTTCCGTGTGTCA